>NC_139219.1:118791489-118823989 GCF_055691185.1 Crinia signifera | reverse complement strand
GCATGGCAATGCTCAAATATAAAATCATAGACCATGTACCGGCACGCATACGGGGTGGCAACCGGTCTAAACAGCTTCTGCAGCTTGAGTCCAAATGGATTTTTAAAATGGACACATTACATCCTAGAGGCCTTAATGACACACTTGGCCTGCATCCTAGAGGCCTTAATGACACACTTGGCCTGCATAACTTTCTTTAAAGCTTTCTTGTGCATATATTGACACAAGCATCCGCCCCCCTCACTTCCCTTCCTAGTTTATTGTGTAGTCTCCCCTCTGGAAGACACTAGCCCCTTGGCGAGTTCATTGACCTAGTCACATACTAGTAGTAGTAGTACGTTTATTTATAAGGCGCCACAAAGTGTCCGCAGCGCCGTACATAGCAAACAAAAAAAAATAAAAAATTACAAGGTAACGTACAGGGTGTGTAGAAAGATACAGTATAAATAGGGGTATAGCTGGTAGAACTAAAATCAGCATCAGTTCAGAAGTAGGTGTCAAAATAGTCAAGGAGACCGAAGATGAAGTAGAGGAAGGGAAGAACAGGACAGGAGCACAGGTGAGGTAATGAGGTAGGGTGAGTACGTGAGGAAGGAGGGCCCTGCTCATAAGAGTTAACATACTAAAAATAGGTGGGTGGACGAACGAAATACAATAGGATAAGTAGGAACGGAGGATCAAAAGAGGTTAGGAGGAGGGATAGGCTAGTCGAAAAAAGTGGGTTTTGAGGGAGCGCTTGAAGGAGGTAAGGGAATCAGATAGCCTGATGGGTGGCGGGAGGTTGTTCCAGTGCAGGGGGGCAGCGCGAGAGAAATCTTGGACACGGGAGTGGGAGGAGGTGATTAGGTGAGAGGTCAGTCGGCGGTCAGCGATGGAGCGAAGAGGACGGGAGGGAGTGTGGATAGAGATCAGTGAAGAGAGGTAGGGAGCTGTGGAGGAGGAGAGAGCCTTGTAGGTGGTGGTGAGGAGTTTAAAGAGAACTCGGAAAGGAATGGGGAGCCAGTGAAGAGATAAACAGAGGGGGGAGGCGGAGGTAGAGCGGCGGGAGAGGAAGATGAGCCTAGCAGCAGCGTTAAGAATGGATTGGAGAGGTGCGAGGCGGGTGAGAGGTAGCCCAGAGAGAAGGATGTTGCAGTAGTCAAGGGCATACTAGGACATCATTACAGATGCTAGCAACCTGCTGACATATCCTTTGGCTCGTGTAGCCTGGTGCAAACTGTGATGTTGGCAACATCACCCCTTACTGGGACATTTCTGCCTTACACATGAGTTCTTGTTTGGAACTCTATATGTTTTTATCACTTTACCCACTGTCCATAGATATGGTCTCACACTAGTGGCAGATACTTGCATTAGTTGTATAGCTGCTGGTGACAGTCTCACATTGTATGGTTTACTGTCACTCACACCAGAGGGTTCGTACCCCACCCAGCAAACATTATATGCTTGTCTGTGTCCAGCTCGGCTCAAAAAAACGGGGCTGGATGCCTATATACCCTGATGTATAAACCATTTTTAAATGTATGTTTCAATTTTATATGTCTTCTTTTTTTCACCACTAGATGTCACCATTTCAGTTATAACAGTTTGTTTCACTCGTTTTTTTCAGTTTTTTTCACTAGAATCCTCCTAAAGTTGTTGTTAATATATGGATGCCGTATCATAAGTTATAACTTGTGCTGCACCTTAGAGTTTTTGTAACATGGGCTGCGATCTCCTCTACAGCCTCCCCACGTGACCGCGGGATGACGGCCGTGACGATGTGCGCCCAGCTGGACGACGCCGGACGTGGTGACGTCACTGCTGCGCGCGGAATCCCGGAAACCGGCCCGTGGATGTGTGTGGTGGACGGCTACAGGGAGGAGGTAAGTGAGCGCTGATTTGCTAACATGTATGTTAAATATCGATGCACTTGCACTGTACTTTGTACTTCACACTGTCTACACTTGGTCCTGACGACGGGGGTACGGCCCCCGAAACGTTGATGACACCTGTAAGACCTACTATGGATTAAATTGGTCTTTTTTACCTGCATCTGCGAGTCCTCGAGTGCCCAGTTATTTCTTCTGTATATGTATATATATATATATATATATATATATATATATATATATATATATATATATATATATATATATATATATATATATATATATATATATATATATATATATATATATATATATAGTGTGTCTCGTAGGAAGGAACAGACAGCGGCACTTCAAGGGTTTTCAACAGCGTGTATTAAAGCAAACCAACGTTTCGGGGTATCATTCACCCCTTTGTCAAGGTTTAAGTGCAATAATAACCTTGACAAAGGGGTGAATGATACCCCGAAACGTTGGTTTGCTTTAATACACGCTGTTGAAAACCCTTGGAGTGCCGCTGTCTGTTCCTTCCTACGAGACTACCTGTTTGTTCCAGAAGGCACCCAGGTACTGAATCCCAGCAGAGGGAGTGCCAGGCCGTCTACCTCTCTCTAATATATATATATATATCAGCCTAAGAATTTGAAGTTCTCTCACATTCAAGGTATCAATAAATATACTAAATGCAATTGCAACATGAAATAGTCAGTCTGACACCCAGCAGGAATGTAATAGGGTGTGAGAATTCAAAACAGAGATTTTAGGAGTTTATGCCCCACAGTAAAGCTTCTACACGCTGGGTGTCATGCTCATTGACAGGGGTTTCATGCACTGGGACGGGTGTCCTACTCAATGCCAGGGGTGTGTAATGCTTGTGGCCAGGGGAAATGCTCATTGCCAGGGGTGTGTTATTAAACATTTAAAAAAAAAAAATAGAATGTTTCTTACACTGAAATTTTTAATTAAAAAAACAACAAATATAATAATAATAATAATGGGGAAAAAAGCGATTAAATTCCATTGACAAAAAACCTTATGGCTTAAGGCTTCATAACATGATCTGGCATTACAGAAACCTGTTGTAACTCTTCCACTCTAACGCCAAAAAGCAATGAAATTCCGATCATTAAGGCCGACGTCTTAATGGACATGTTAATTGCGCAACACAGATATGGTATGCCATCACAGCCTGTGAATAAGTGCAGATTCAGCACTCTTATAGAGCGAGATTGCTGTCACTCACACAATGGTGGAGCTGTTAATTCACAGACTTGTGTCCCATTTGGGCACCACAACATTACCAACGTCCTTCTCACTCCATACATCCATCTCATTTATTCACATTTAGCTCCCTCAAACATTTTGGTTAATTGCTAAAACTATAATACTCCATCTACGGTCTATGCATCTACACTTCCACTATATGCTTGCATGCTGCTCTGTCTTCCCCAAACCCTACTGCTGTGTTCTCTCATCTGTACTTATTTATCTGTACCATCTGTCTTTCCCCATCTGTGCCTTGTCCGTACCACCATTTTCTTCTCTATGTGCTGCTCAGTGTTTCCCTCTTCAACATCTCTCTGCCTTCTCACATACATGCCACTGTCTTCTCTCCCATCTTCACCAGTTTTCTACCCATCCATGCCAGTGTTTTCCACCTGTCTGCATATTTGCCCCTCATCCGCACCACTGTCTCCCTTTTGCATAATCTCCCCCCTATCCTCACCACTCTTCCCTCATTTATTTAGCTGACATTGCCAGAATCCCAAAGGTAAGTATTGAGGTCACCGTTAGGGCTATGGCCCAGGTGGTGGTGGTGGGGTGTTAGCCCTAGCCAACCACCAAGGATTAGGCCTAGCTGACACTCCCAAGGGTAGGTAGAAATACTTAACCCTTCCATGCTGCTCTGCCCCATCCATGCCACTTCCATCTGTGCTGCTCTGTTCCCCTCATCCTCAGAGCACTGTCCAACCATCCACACCGCTCTGTCTCTCCACCACCTCTGCTACTGTCTTTCCCCCATCGGCACCATTCTCTTTACCTTATCTGTTACACTCTGCCCCCCCCCCCCCCCCATCTGCACCACTGTTTCCCATTCGTCTGTGTTGCTTTGTCCCCTCATAGGTGTTGCTGAGTCTTCCCCCTATCCACACATCTGTCCCCCCATCCACACTGCTGTTTCCTCCCCCCAATCAACACCACTATCCGAGCAGCTTTGTCTTCCACTTCAACCTTTGCATACACTGCATGTGTGTATTCCAATGAGCACACAAATCTGAATTAGCAGCTACACCATTGTGTGTGAGTGACAGCAATCTTACTCAGAGTGCCGAATCTGCAGTTACCCACAGGCTGTGATGGCGTACCATATCTGTATTGTGCAAGGAACACGTCCATTAAGGAGTCAGCCGTAATGACCGGAATTTCATTGCTTTTTGGAGTTTGAGTGGAAGAGTTACAACAGGTTTCTGAAATGGCAGATCTCGTGTAAGAAGCCTTAAATGGGACATGTGAAACCGTAAGGTTTTTTGTCTATCGTGTGGTCTGGCGAGCGGCACTCTAAGGTCTTGATTACCAGTAATAAACTGCCTCCTGTTTATGACTGGTGATCAAGACCTCAGAGTGCCGCCCCCCACCAGACCAGACGATATATGGTTGCTGCAAGGCTTCCTGGAGGAGGCACCAGGGCAATTATCTTTGTACATTGGAGTGCCGGATCATCATCATTATATATAAAATAAATAATATTTATTTTTTTCTCCTGGGGGGAAAGACCTTTTTTGATTTTCTTGTTTACAGACATTAATGCGTAATACTTTGCCTTTTTAGTATATACATATTCCTTTTAATAAAAAAAAAAAAATACTGTCCTCAAGGGTTGTGCAATAACCCGAAACAATCCACCATGCTTTTATTTTAAAAGGAGAAATAAAAGGTTTTATTTTAACTGCAATACAAAAAGGAGTCTGGTGAGTGCGCTCTGTGGATAATAAATCTACTCTGGATACACGTGGGCACACCTGGATAAAACCTGGGCTGAAGGCACTCCATCACTAATCTGCATGAATTTTGAGAGTGCCACTTTACTACTTGGATTATATACATACACATTTTAACCCTATTTGTTGCTTCCACATACCCTACATTCTATGACACCTTACACTGAGATTGGTATGAAATCCCAGCGGTCAAAATCCTGACTGCCGAAATTCCAACAAAGGGGGCAGGGCATGGATCGCACCCCCTTGCGGGCTCGCTGCGCAGCGGGCCTGGTGCCTTTACAATGTAAATTATAAAGTACAAACCTAAAGTGACACTAATAGGTACCAGTGACTTCCCAGCAGTGTACAATGCCACATTTGATACTTAAATATGCATACACTTTTGTCCCCAGGAAGCCAGCCTTGCTGTGGTTTGGAATAACTAACATTTGACCATGAACAGGTAAGATACATACAGTCAGTATGCATTAACACTCAGCTAAGAGGAGAGGCGGAAAAAAAAAAGCCCAGAACCAAAAGGGAAGCGTGAAGAAGTCACATTCTATATCATCCAAGGTGTTTTTTTCTGTCTACAGAATTCTCACAAATGTTCTCATAGGCATGTTAAAAGGGGAAAACTTAAAAAAAAAAATAACACACCTCTATTTTACAAATGTGATTGACACTCGAAAGTATGAAGTGGTGAAATACAATAATTTTAGTCTATACATTTAAGCTGTCACTGTGCACCCCACAGGCAAAGTGTAATGGAAAATGTAATGTTATCTTTATTATAAAAGGCTTTAGTTCAGATACAGGTCCTTTATCAAAATTATACAAGATCCAGGACCACAACATAAGATGAAAAATAAAATTTAGTTCGAAACCAACATTTTTATAGTGCCAATCTAATTTTTCGACATCTTGTTGCTCCAGTTGCCAACGTGCACCCCACTGTTGAAGGAGAAAGTGATGTGTTCAGTCTCTTGGGAAAACAAGATTTTAATACCTACCGGTAAATCCTTTTCTCTGAGTCAATATGGGATACTGGGAATCGTTCATGACGATGGGGAATAGAGGGTATCCGCAGGAGACTGACACATACAAAACTTTACACTGGGTGTACTGGCTCCTCCCCATACAAGCCAGTTAATAGAAAACTGTGCGGAAGGAGAAGAAAACGAACGTGAGTAAAAATATGTGAAATATAACATGTGGGGAGATTCATCCAGCACACCCAAACCATCACTTTTACCGAAGTAATAGGAGGTCACCTTCGCGACCACAGAACAATCAAGTGGTCGCCTTAGTGAAAACAGAACAGGTGGTCACCTTGGTGACAACAACATCCAATACAACTTCTCACACCAGTGAGAACAACAGAAGAACTCTGCACAGAGGCGGGCGCCCAGTATCATATGGACTCCGAGAAAATGATTTACCGGTAGGTATTAAAATCCTATTTTATATTACATCCATATGGGATACCGGGAATCGTTTGTGATAGGGACATACCAAAGACACCAGAATAGATGGGAACGTGCGGAGATTGCCGCAGCACCGCCTTCCCAAACCGAGTATCATTCCCAGCCTTGGCTTCAAATTTGTAACCTCTGACAAAAGGTATGTTGACCAGACCACATAGCTGCCCTACACAATTGGAGAGTCAAAACTCCTCGAGCAGCCGCCCAGGAGGTCCCCACCGAACGTGTAGAATGGGCTTTCACCCCAGAAGGTTCAACCACAATAGGCTGGTTCAAAAGAAATGCAGACACCACCTTAGGGAGAAAACGCGGATTGGTACACAACTCCACTCTGTCCTCATGGAAAATCAAATATGGGCTCTTACAGGCTAATGCCCCCAGTTCAGAGACCCGCCTTGCCGAGGCCAAGGCCAACAAGACCACAGTCTTCCAAGTGAGGAACTTAAAGTCTACCTCAACCAAAGGCTCAAACCAAGAGGACTGTAAGAATGACAGGACGACATCTAGGGCCCACGGTGGAGTGGGAGCCACAAAAAGGAGGCTGTATATGTAAAACGACTTGAAGGAACGTCTGTACTCCTGGAATATTAGCCAGTTTCTATTGAAATGCGAAACCTAAAATTTCAACGAACCCAGGCGTAGGCCCAAATCCAACCCAGATTGCAGGTATCTGTCCAATTTAGGGTTCACACACCAGTGCATGTATTCCCTCCAAATGTGATGGTAACGCAATGAAGTAACAGGCTTCCTGGCTTGTGTCATATAAATTACTGATGCATGGAAGCCCTTATCCGCTAAGATCTGCCGCTCAACCTCCAGGACGTCAAATGTTGCTCTAAGGACTGTAAGACCCACTGACCTTGCGTGAGCAGGTCTTTTTGCAGAGGAAGATGCCACGGATGGTGCACTTGCATGGCCAGAAGGTCGGCATACCAAGTACTTCTTGGCCAATCTGTGGCCACCAGAATGGCCTCGACTCCATCCCTTCAGATCTTTTTGAGAACTCGAGCACAAACGGAAAGGTCATGGTGACTGAGGAAGTCCACCTCCTAGTTGTCCAGCCCGGGAATTAATATGGCTGAGAGCACCTGAATGTTCCTCTCTGGCCAGAACAAGATCTTTGTCGCCTCTCGCATACAGGACTTTTTGTACTTCCCTGCCAATTTAGAAATGTCACTGTCATTGCGTTGTTTGATCGTATACTAATCGCATGACCGACCAAGAGAGGAGCTGCCTCCAGTAGTGCATAATACACTGCTCTCAACTCCAGGTTGTTTATGTGGAGTTTTGTTTCCCAGAAGGTCCACTTCCCTTGAAAATACATCCATTTCCTCACAGCCCCACCCATAAGACTGGCATTCGTGGTGACCAGAATCCAATCCTGGATTCCAAATCTCCAGCCTGCCAGAAAGTTTGGAGTGTAGAGCCACCATTGAAGCGACAATCTGGTTTGGGACAATAAAACAATCTTCCAGTGAATTTGAAGATGAGAGCCGGACCATATGCTCAGTAGATCCAATTACATACCCTGGAATAAAATCTTCGGAATTGGAGCGCCTCAAACGAGGCCACCATCTTTCCAAGCAACCGGGTGTACCGAAACCAGATGTAGAGCCAGTAGGTCCACAATGAGCAGCTGAATGGCAGATGATATTTTGTCCCTTGGGAAAAACTTTCTGTTCCACAGTGTCTAAGACCATGCCCAGAAAAAGAATCATTGGTATGGAATCAGAGAGGACTTTGGTAAGTTTAACAACCAACCGTGTTCTGAGAGGTACCTCATGGACACCATTAAGGCCTGCTGCAAAGCCTCCTCCTTCAATAGCAGGTCGTCTAAATATGGGCTGACACAGATTCCTTTCTTCCGGAGAAGAATCATCATCACCGCCATCACCTTGTTAAAGATGCGCGGGGCAGACAACAGCCCGAAAGGTAGGGCTCAGAACTGGTAGTGGTCATCCTTCAAAGCAAACCGCAGGAACGCCTGGTGAGGCGTCCAAATTGAGATGTGAAGGTAGGCATCCTTCAAATCCAAGGACTCTCCTCCAGAGCCGCAATATCGGACCGCAAGGACTCTTGAATTTCTTCACTTCCAAGAATGGATTGAGGTATTTCAAATTTAGAATAGGGTGGATCGAACCATCCAGCTTTGGGACCACATCAATTTGAGTAACAACCCCACCCCCCTTTCCAGAGGAGGGACCAGGATTATCACCCTTGACTGAACCAGTTTGTGAATTGCTTGATGCAACACCAAGTGATACAATGGTGACGTGGGAAGACCAGACTCTGGGGTGGTTGTTTCGCAAACTCCAACCTGTAACCGTAAGAAGAGCCCGCACCCATGAGTTAAGGCGCAAGGACTACCACACGTGGCTGAAGGATGCCAGACGAGCACACACCTCGACTGGGACCTCCGGTGGAGTTACGCAATCATGCGGAAGGCTTACCTGCAGCTGTACCAAATGGTAGCTGCCGAGATATAGGGTTTCCTGAACTTATCACGGGAACCTGGGTTTAAACTAGTGTGGTAGTTTCTGCTGTTAAGGATTGTGGCCCTACACCGTGTTTTATTGGAATAAAATCTTTTGATTGGGAAGAAATTTGTGAGACTCCATATCCCATAAAGATACCTTTATATGAGTCGTCCAAAACCTATGCATGTAAGCACCTACTTATATTTCACAAGAGTGAGGTGACCTATATGACCTCTGGATTATTCGGGAATTTTGGGAGCACCATCTTCTAATAATCCCCCTGCACACACTCTCTCAAAACCCACTTTTTTCGACTACCCTATCCCTCCTCCTAACCGCTTTTGATCCTCCTATCCTGCCTCTGTTCCCCTCCGTTCCTACTTATCCTATTGTTTTTCGTTCGTCCACCCACCTATTTTTAGTATGTTAACTCTTATGAGTAGGGTCCTCCTTCCTCACGTACTCACCCTACCTCTTTACCTCACCTGTGCTCCTGTCCTGTTCTTCCCTTCCTCTACTTCATCTTCAGTCTCCTTGACAATTTTGACACCTACTTCTGAACTGATGCTAATTTTAGTTCTACCAGCTATACCCCTATTTATACTGTATTTTTCAACACACCCTGTACGTTACCTTGTAATTTGTTTTTTGTTTGCTATGTACGGCGCTGCGGACACTTTGCGGCGCCATATAAATAAACGTACTACTACTACTGTATGGTCTGATATTACAACAGTTTTCTTTTACATAATCGAGCCATTAATTTGGAGAAATAAAGTGGAGAGCATATTGGAACATTTCTTTCAGCGCAAGTAGACTAATATTTGTCTTTCTATTGTACATGTGGGTGGTCTGGTGACCATCATTTTTAGTCTTTGCTGCTCTAAGTTAACAGCGCCAGGGGTGCTCGCTGCAGCGCATTGCCTGCGGCAACATCACCCACTGACAGTGGTCCTGCAGCAGGGACAGCTCGGTACCATAAATGTCCTGTATCTGTACCCTTCCCCTGGTCTCTCACGACGCAGTAATGCTTTTAAGTCCAAAACTCATGCCCTCACTTTCTAGATTAATTTCTAGTAGAAAAAAGGGTGTATGACAATATAAGGAACTGTAAAACACCCTTTTTCTACTAGAAATGAAGAGGGCATGAGTATAGATTAGAAGAAAAAAGATTTTGTTCAGCTAGAAGAAAAAATATCTCTTTACGGTCGAGAAGTCAAACTCTGGAACTCTCTTCCTGGAGAGGTGGTGTCGGCTGACTAAATAAATACGTTCAAAATAAGGTTGGACAAACACTTCCTGGTAAATAACATCCATGGGTACAAATAAAAATTATAATCTGTCTTTCAAATATCAAAACATACTATACAGCACAGGTCTTCAACCTGTGGCCCTCCAGATGTTGTGGAACTACATGTCCCATAATGCCCTGACTGTTTTGGCATGCTCTTATAGGAAAAAATGTGGCAATGCATGTTGGAACATGTAGTTTCACAACATCTGGAGGGCCACAGGTTGAAGACCCATGCTATACAGCAATGGGTAATCTATTATAACAACCTAGGTTGAACTAGATGGATGCAAGTCTTTTCAGCCTTACCTACTATGTAACAGCGAACCCAAAATAAAAAAGTAAAATTAAACTGAAGAAAAAAAAAAAATACGGTACTCGTTTCCTAGCACGGCGCCCGTCGGGTCCCATCACATACCTTAACTTAAGGTATGCGATGGGACCCGACCGACCCGATTTTCGGGCTTTAAAGACGTTTTTAACGCACTTTGAAAATCGCCACTCTTCGGGCTCGGTGGCTCGCTACATTATATAAAATCAACCACGCCGAAGTGGATAGTGGGGGTATGAAAAGGTCGGAGGACGCATACCGATGCGCTCGCCATGCTTCGGGTTGACGTTGATCGTGGCGTTAACAAATCGCATGCAATTTGGTTGCATGCGATGGACCTGATTTTTGCGACCCGATTTCATACAATTAAAAATCGGTGGCGCCGTGCTAGGAAACAAGTACCAAAAATACCCCCCCAGAAAGGTTAACATCCTTCCTTACCCCGTTGCCTCTAACCTGGACACGCAGATCTGTCGGGTCCCCGGCTCCGGCTGCTAATAAAAAAAAAGACTCCAAAAATAGCTGCCCCATAATGTAGACAGTTTTTGAGGATGCTAGGAGGCGGTGGCCTCCTCTAGCAACCTTAATAACGGTCTGCTGTATGGGGGCAGCCATTTTCCAAGTGTCACTTTATTAGCAGCTGTAGCCGGGGACCCGACAGATCTGCGTGTCTGGGTTAGAGGCGGCAACGGGATAAGGAGGGTGTTCACTTTTCGGGGGGGGGGGGGGCAGGAACTGGGACCCGACAGAAGCGCCGGCAGGTAACTATAGCCCTGCAGACCCCCACACCATCTTAGCGCCTCCCCGCCACCGCAGGGGCTGCGGGATTATAGTTACGCCACTGCCCCATCGCTATGAATGATTCCCAGTATCCCATATGGATGTAAGAAAAATATAGGTGTATTTTCAACATGGTAGTCAGAGTTAATTCCTTAGGCAGCAGAATTTGATATTTCAAAGACTACCTCTCTGTAATAATGTATAAAATATTCAAACAGATGACAATGGTTATTGTTCCTGTGCTTTGAAATGCCTCTAGTTAAAATATAGCCGATTTACTTAAATCATGTGCAGCTAAATATAATCAGCAATATGAAGTGACAAATAAAACAATAGGTTGCCTGATTTTTATATAAATATTTAGCAAATGATGCAGGCATAAGACATTTTGCACAAAGCCTTATTTTGAATACTAAAGTATTTTTAGCATGAGCTGCCTTGTCCGACTATTACTGCGGTCAACTAGCCAAAATTGCTGCATAGCTTTACAAAACCTTCTGGCACTGCTCAAACAGGGATTTTGTACTTACCGTAAATCCTTTTCTCCGAGTCCACAGGTGTCACTGGAGTTACACTGGGGAATAGAAGGCGACCACAGGGAGCATGGGCACTTTAAAATAATTAATCAGTGTGACCAACTCCTCCCCTTCTACTTCCCCTCCCAGGCAGTCATAAAGATCGTGCCCGAAAGGGAGCAGAAAGATATAACACACATCCGAGAGGAGGTTCATCACAACATAACATCATTCAATACAAATAGTAGAAAAAGAATGTATATATATGAAAAAACAAACACACACACACAGAGTCAAACCAGACAAGACAGGTGTGTAATAACCATGTTTAAATAACCCTGACAAGGGAAAACTCCAGAGGTTACCCAATAGGAACCTAACACTGAACATAACAGGTGGAGAACAGCGCTGAGGCGGGCGTCCAGTGACACCTGTGGACTCGGAGAAAAGGATTTACGGTAAGTACAAAATCCCTGTTTCTCCTTCATCCACTAGGTGTCACTGGAGTTACACTGGGGACGTCCCAGAGCTTTCAACCCGGGTGGGTGAGCGCTGAGATCCCCTTAAAACAGAGCGGCCAAACTGAGAAGCTGGTGCCGCAAAGGTATCAAACCTATAAAATCGCACAAAAGTGTGCCGACCTGACCATGTCGCAGCACGACAGAGCTGTTGCAGGGAGACCCCACGGGCAGCCGCCCATGAAGGACCCACCGATCTGGTGGAGTGCGCGCCTATGTTAGTAGGAGGCGTCTGAGCCTCAGCAAGGTATGCCTGACGAATAGTCAGACGGATCCATCTGGCCAGCGTCTGTTTTGAAGCTGGCCATCCACGACGCACTGGGTCGTAGGTAACAAACAAGACATCCGTCTTGCGAAGAGAAGCCGTGCGAGAGACATAAATCCGCAGGGCCCTCACCACATCCAAAGACCTATCCTCAGGTGAAGCCTCTGTGAATGCTGGAACCACTATGGGTTGGTTCACGTGGAACGCTGAGACCACCTTTGGAAGGAAAGAAAGACTGGTACGGAGCTCCGCTCTGTCCGGATGAAACTGGAGGAACGGTGAGCGACAAGAAAGCGCACCCAATTCCGAGACACGTCTGGCCGAGGCCAGAGCCAAAAGAAGAACCACCTTCCAGGTGAGATATCGAAGATCCACCTCTTCTAAAGGCTCAAATATTGATGACTTCAAATATCTGAGGACCAACTCTAGGTCCCAGGGAGCCGTAGGCGGACGAATAGGGGGCTGAAGCCTCAGCACCCCCTGGAAAAAAGTGTGGACTTCCGGAATGAGAGCTATACGTTTCTGGAAAAAAACTGAGAGTGCTGAAACCTGCACCTTTAGTGTATTCAGCCTAAGTCCAGAGTTTAACCCCTCCTGTAAAAACAGGAGAAGTCGAGCCTTCTTGAACAGAGTAGAGGACACTCTGCGTCTTTCGCACCACGCCACATAGAATCTCCAAATCCGATGATAGTGTCTGGAGGCGACTTCCTTCCTGGCCCTCATCATTGTGGGTATCACCGCCCTAGGGATACCTGCATGTCTCAAGATGGACCTCTCAGCAGCCACGCCGTCAAATGTAGACGTCCTAAATCTGGGTAGATGAAGGGACCCTGACTGAGGAGGTCCTCCTGATGAGGCAGCGGCCACGGCTCGTCGATTAGAAGATCCGTCAGGTTGGTGTACCACGAGCGCCGGGGCCAATCCGGCGCTATCAGAAGCGCTATCAGAAGCGCTGTTACCCCCTCCCTGCGAATGCGCTGTAACACCCGAGGGATCAGCGGAAAGGGAGGGAAGAGGTAAACGAACTGGAACGGCCAAGGAGCGACCAGAGCGTCTACCCCTGCGGCCTGAGGATCTCGAGTCCGCGCAAAGTATGTTGGGAGCTGGAAGTTGTGGCGGGACGCCATCAGATCCACCTGAGGACACCCCCAACGATGTATTAGGGACTGAAATACCTGAGGGTTGAGGCACCACTCCCCCTGGTGGGCATGCTGCCGACTTAGAAAGTCGGCCTCCCAATTGTCTACTCCGGGGATGAACACCGCTGACAAGGCCTGAGCATGGTTCTGAGCCCAGAGGATGATCCTGCTTACTTCCTTCATCGCTGCCTTGCTCCGAGTGCCGCCTTGCTTGTTTATGTAGGCGACGGCTGTGGCGTTGTCGGACTGAACTCTGATTGCTCTGCTCCGCAGCAGGTGTCCCGCCTGCAGAAGAGCATAGTAGACTGCTCTGAGTTCCAGCACATTGATGGAGAGTAAGCTCTCCTGCCTCGTCCATAAACCCTGGAACTGGTGTTCCAGCGTTACCGCCCCCCAGCCTCGAAGGCTGGCGTCTGTGGTGAGGAGAGTCCACTCCCATATGCCGAACCTCCTGCCCCTTTGCAGGTTTTCGGAGTTGAGCCACCACAGCAGATACAGACGGGCTCGAGGAGACAGGGTCACCCGCTGCTGAAGATGCAGGTGAGACCCTGACCACTGGCGAAGGAGAGACAACTGGAATTGGCGCGAGTGGAAGCGGCCATATTGTACCGCCTCGAAGGAGGACACCATCTTCCCCAAGAGTCTGGTGCAAAGGTGCACCGTTACCTGTGGCCGTCGCAAGACCGACCTGACCAGGACCTGCAGGGACTGAACTTTGTCGGATGGTAGAAAAACCTTCATCTGCTGGGTGTCCAGAATCATCCCCAAAAAGAGAAGACGTTGAGACGGCTGTAGCTGAGACTTTGCAAAGTTCAGAATCCACCCATGACTGATGAGAGTCTCCTGGGTGAGCCGTATGTTGGACAACAGGGCCTCCTTCGAACGATTCTTCAGAAGAAGATCGTCCAAGTAGGGGATGATGGTAATCCCCTGAGCCCTGAGGACCTCCATCATCACAGCCATCACCTTGGTGAAGACCCTGGGGGCCGATGAGAGACCG
This sequence comes from Crinia signifera, assembly GCF_055691185.1. Classification (NCBI taxonomy): domain Eukaryota; kingdom Metazoa; phylum Chordata; class Amphibia; order Anura; family Myobatrachidae; genus Crinia; species Crinia signifera. Next base: position 118,809,340 of record NC_139219.1, on the reverse strand, counting down.
AACGGCAGGGCCTGGAACTGCCAGTGTTGTTCCTGTATAGCGAACCGGAGGAAGGCCTGGTGAGGGGGCCAGATGGGGATGTGCAGGTATGCATCCCTGATATCCAAGGATACCAGGAACTCTCCCTGTTCCAGTCCCTGAATCACCGACTGCAGGGACTCCATCTTGAATTTGACCGCTTGTAAAAACAGATTCAAATCCTTTAGATTTAGTATAGGCCTTACCGAGCCATCCGGCTTCGGCACAAGGAACAGACTGGAGTAGTATCCCTGAGTACGCTGATCCTCGGGTACTGGAATCACAACTCCCGTTGTCCGCAGCTTGTTGATTGCTGACAACAGAAGTTGCGCCTTGTCTCCTGAGACTGGGAGACCGGTCTTGAAAAACCTGTTTGGAGGGACTAACCTGAAATGGATTTTGTAACCCTGGGTTACCAGATCCCTTACCCACGAGTCCTGACAAGACTGCAGCCAGATGTGACCGAAGGACAGCAGTCGGGCCCCGACTCTGGGATCCCCCAGATGGGACCGTGGACAGTCATGCGGTTGGCTTGGAGGACTTGGGCTCCTGGACAGCTGCCGAGGCGCCTCTGCCTCGTCCTCTGGAGCCTCTAGATGGAGCTCCGCCTCTGGAACGACCTCTGAATCTGGTCGTAGGCCGAAAGGACCGAAAGGAGGGCCTTTGAGGGGTCCTGCGTGTAGTTGGAGGAGCCGCTGAGGGAAGGAAGTGGGACTTACCTCCCGTTGCTTGGGAGATCCACTTGTCGAGCTCTGGCCCGAAAAGAACCTCCCCATTGAACGCCAGGGCCTCCACAGCACGCTTGGACTCTGCGTCAGCCTGCCATTGGCGTAACCAGAGAGCTGTGCGAGCTGATATGGATAAGGCCGAAACCTTGGCTGCAATCATGCAGACGTCAGAAGAGGCCTCTATTAAATAATTTGATGCCTCCTGGATCTGTTCAGCCAGCTGAACAATAGAAGCAGGGTCAGAGCCCTCACGGACCTCTGTTAGGATCTGAGAAGCCCACACCCCCATGGCTTTATTTACCCAGCACCCGACCTGGGCCGGACGCTGAATAATACCAGCGGCTGAAAAAATGTTCTTAAGGGTTACCTCCAACTTACGGTCAGAAGTATCCTTAAGAGTGGTTGCACCAGGCACCGGGAGAACCGTCTTTTTAGACAGTCGTGAGACTGAAGAGTCCACTACTGGAGGTATCTCAACCCTCTTTCTACCCTCTGGTGGAAGAGGATAAGCAGCCAGAAACCTCTGAGGTACCTGGAATTTTTTATCAGGATGATTCCAAGCCTGCAATATATGTTCATCCAACTCCTCCGCTGGGGGGAAGGTGGGTGACTGCCTTTGTCTCTTTCCAAAGAAAGAAGGACGAGCAGGAATGTCTGTGTCATCTGACACCTTGCAGGCAACCTTAACCATATGTATAAGGTCCTCCAGACCTGGAGTGGCTGAGGCCGGCTCTTGCGTAACTAACACCTGAGCCTCAGGTTCCACATCATCATCATCATCATCATCATAATTATCTGGAAGAGCAAATTCGCCCTCCTCCAGATCAGGCATATCATCATACTCCCCAGAATCCCCAGAGGGCTGTAATACCCTTTTCCTGAGTAAGGTAGGGGGATCTTGCCTAGAAGATGAAGCAATGGCGCCCTCTGCTGGTGTTAAGGCCTTTGTTAAGCTCTGCACAGCAGAAGTCAAGGAAGCCTGTTGAGTTCTGGAAGTTTCTCTGTCCTTTTGAGCTGCAGAGAGCTCGCAAGCTAAATGAGACATCACATCAGCTAATTGTGATGCCCAAACAGGGGTATGAACGGGGGACTCTGGAGCTGGGGGTAAAGCAGCGCATTTATCACATACAGAGTCTCCCTCCTTAGAAGGTGTAAATTTAACAGCACACTTCTTGCAAGTAACCCTCTTGGAGCTACCCCCTGCCATGGTTCAACAGAACACCAAGCAATCACCACACACTACCAGACTGATCACAGATAGTAGGTATAGGATAGGCAGCAATATATTATGCTGGAAGGGAGAGACAGTGAAAGTAAAGAGCTGTCACGGAGCTTTGTACAGCGCTATGGCATATACCTAGGAGCGCTATAGCTCTAAGTTTGAGACACAGCCCAAACTGTCTCCACCTAGCTCTAATCCCCACTGTAACTCACAGACCGGATAGAGCGTTCAGCAGGACGGTCACCAGGGGACAGGAATCGCCCAACTGCAGTCAGGATAGATCTGCAGCGCAACTGTGGAGCCTCCAGCAGCGTGTTCAAACGGCGCCAAATGTCCAAGATGGCCGCCGCGACTTGCAGGAACGCTGGGGTATGCCAAGGCCTGCTGGGAAGTACCGCGCGGTAACTCCGCCCCCCCGCCTGGCAGCTCCGTCACCCATAATGGCGCCAGGTTTAAAAAACCCTCTGCTGCACCGCCGTTTGTGTCCCTGACCTCCCTCTAATAGGAAGGCAGGGTAATACTCACAGTGCTGCGGCCATGCCGTCGGCGGTGGGGCTGGGGGAGGATCGGGTGCACGCTGCGTGAGAGCGGCGCCCGTTACAGCTCCAGAGACGGTGGTCTCTGTCAGCCAGGGAGCCGGGCGCAAACCCTTAAGCAGCAGCCGGCTCCCTCCGGCAGGCTCCCACGTCGCAGGCAGATAGTAGCAGCAACTATCTGCCTGTCCTCAAAGGCAAAACTTGCTGCTTTATGCCCTAATTACAAAAAGCCCAGGAGATGAGCCAAATGTGACCTGCTCCCTTTTGGGCACGATCTAAGACTGGGAGGGGAAGTAGAAGGGGAGGAGTTGGTCACACTGATTAATTATTTTAAAGTGCCCATGCTCCCTGTGGTCGCCTTCTATTCCCCAGTGTAACTCCAGTGACACCTAGTGGATGAAGGAGAAATTATCATTTTGTAATGGCATGTTTACATTTAAATCATCTATATATGTCTGGTGTCTGTAAATCTCCGAAACACTGCCTTCTTATGGCAGAGTGAAACTACGCCTCTTTCTCACACATACACAGAAGGTAGCAGACTAGCTTTTAAAGTTTTTGCGTTGAGCAACCCCTTCAATAAATTCATCTTCAATAAAGAGGCGGCACTCAAAAGACTTCCAGAATCAACTTATAGTGCAAAAACAGGTGTATCAGCGGTCCGGGGTTTAGGACCCCACCAGGATGCAGGGGAGAGATATAGATATACACACATTCAAACAGATCTCAGAAATCCAGCTCTCCTGTTAAGAGTACTTTACTGCGCAGGTGGATAAACTACACAGGAGAGGGCTGCTGCAGCATTCCAGGTGGCTATAAACAATGTTCACACTGACACACAGTGAAAAGCAATGTTTCAATGCCTTTATTCTGGCATTTTCATCAGGCCAAGAGTGATGGATTTGGAGCTTGAGGTGAACAGGATTCTATGAGCTGCTGCTCAAAGGTTGAATTCCATTGCCTTAAATCTGGAAACGTCTATACCTTTGGGTGAGAGAACACTTCTTCCTGATTAATTTACCGGCCTTGAGGGTCGATAAAACTCTTTCTAAATAAATTTGCCTAGACCAGCGGTTCTCAAACTGTGGGTCATGACCCCAAAGTGGGTCCTGACCTTCTCAGCATGCGACTACATTTTGCAGACCATCAGGCTAATGACTTTTCTTATCTCAGTCCGTGATTCAAGGAGTCTGGAAAATCTGTTGAATTGTCTGTTATTTTAGACTCCTCCCATCATTTTATGCCTCCACAATGCTGCCATGCATGTGCATTCTGCTGACTAACCATGTGATGTGATGACCTTCTGCAGTCACTTGCTGGGGTCCCGTAATAATATTCATTGTATAATGGGGTCCCGTAATAATATTCATTGTCTAATGGGGTCCCAGAGCAAAATAGTATGAGGACCCCTGGCCTAGACTATTTAATAGTGAACATTTTGGTCGGCTGACTTATAAGATTCAGGTGTCCCATTACCACCCTCTACAATCAATTGTACCTTATTGTTACATATAAGGCATCACTAGAATTTCTTTTAGAAGGTTTCACTTATATGATTCATATAGTTTTTGAATTAAAAACATTGAATGGACTTAAATCATATACCAATTAAAAGTTAAATATATGTAATAACCTCCGAGGAAGTCTGCAGAGGATGAAATGCGTAGGGCCATCAGCCATGAGATTTTGAAAAAGATCATCTGAATGATGGCCTTTGTGGCCTTCTTGGGTGAATATCTGGTGAGGGGTTGTCTCACAGATAAGACATCCTGGGGAGAACCTCCTGCCCCCCCTCGCCACAAGGATCACAGATCCTTGTGGTGGAGAGGTTTTAACTAAACTATACTCTACTACATACACATAAGATGCAAGTGAAATGGAGACTAGACACCTCTATCAGATTCTGGGACTCAAACACGGGAGTGTACCAGACATAACGCTTTTTGCCTGTGATACATGTGGAATCACATATGTTACATTTGTACACCTGTATAATGAAGCGTGAATGGCGGCATCATGCGTTAAGACAGGGCAGGTGTAAGGCATTGTTGCACCCCGTGAAAAACTTCTATCCCCCTTCCCCCAATACCCACTTTCCAGCTCCTCAAGTGAGCGTGGAAGCACTGTCCTAGAAGTTCCACAGCTACCACCTGCATTAAGTACTATAATAAGTTATATAATAAGTATTAACATTTAACATTTTGAGATACTGTAGGCAGAGCCCATCCCCTTCTCGCAGATCCTAGCACCCTAGTCAGCTGTGTAATTGTAGAGCTGCTCTTGCCGGTAGTGGTGGTTTTTTAATCATTAAATATTGAAGTTACCCATTTGTAACATGTGTAAAGGTGCATACACATGGGGCAATATGATCGCTGGCAATATATTGCTAGCAATATATTGCTCAGTGTCCCGTTTTCATCTGGGACCAGAGATGGTTGTTGATGAAAATGACACACTGCTGGGAGAAGAGGCAGGGTAAGTCGCTGATCTGAGGAGCATGCTCCTCTGACCAGCGACCATTAGGGGTCTGAAAACCGGAGCATGCACCCAGCGATTTATTGCCGGTGCACACTCCAATCACTGGCAATATGGTTGTGCAGCAACCCTATTGCCAGCGATAAGTGTACCATGTGTAGACGGCTTAAGACCTAGATGTGAATTTAGAACCAAACTATGAAAAAAGCATTTTATTTACATTTCACACACAAAACCCTTTTTCGTACAAACCTCTTAGAAAATTCATTGAAATCGGATACAAGATCACACATCCTAAGGCCATTTCTTGCAGCTTTGGATGAATACACTGGTCCAATGCCCTTTTTTGTAGTTCCCAAACTAGAAGAGAACGTGTAATATTTAAGTAACAAGTAAACATTCTCATTAAAACTTTATGACCATGTGGTCCATTTAAAAACAAAAATATATTTTTTTGAAGACTATTATAAAGACCGTTGAAAATCCCACAGCCATTTAAATGTATGAAAATATGGTCCATCAAACTAGGCCATGAAGGGTTAAAACTTGCAAATACATTTCTAAAGTAGATATGCAAGCAGGCCCAGAGCCGAATTTCCCATTAGGCACATGTTTGGGGGCGGCACTTAGATGCCTGTGATAGTACTGTCAGCCCAAAATGTACCAATAACTGCAAAATATCCACTGTACTGTACTATATTCCATCTTAAATAGAGTGTAAATGGATAGGACATGCAGATACTGCCCCTATAAACTGTCCTACTTAGTAAACATTATTGTTGTGCCTAGGGGCGCCCTCATCCCTAAATCTGCCCCTGAGCAGGCCCAAAGTGTATTTAATTTTGAATATACTGATAAATATTTGATCAAAAGAGATCGCTGGTGTTTCAAAATAAAGGTGAAACCGTGGATTTCTAATCACAATTAAAGTTAAAATGTGTAGCAGTATATTATGAGAGTTTTATTTTTATTAATTTTTTTTATGAAAAATTTCACATCCCTTAGATTTTCTGACACATACCTAAAACACAGCTTAAGAACCATCAAGACATACAACTTGATGGATCATTAATGTGAGAATTCACAGTGGTCCGAGTACAAAAATCACTGCCCAGACAGAAAGAAAAACGCCCCTTGCTCAATTGGATAGCTAATAGATATCCATACACAATTCCCAAACCATCCAAAGTGTTTTGTAGCCTGTGCAATGTGAGAAGGTCCGAGGCTTCCACTAATCTGCAAATGAGACCGGCTTGAATTGATAATCACTGAAGTCAGTGGCGTAGCTAAGCTTTGGCCGCCCCCCCGCTGTTAGGGGGGGGTGCCCCCCCCCCCCCCGCAGGCCCTCCGGGCACACCCCCCCCCCCCCAATCCCCCGCAGACTTACCTATCGCGCTGATCCCGGCGGCTCCGTTCTTCTGCTGAGGACCACCACAAAATGCCCGCCCCATACAGCAGACAGTTTCAAAGAACAGTGTACAATATGTGGGCGGCCATTTTGTGGTGGTCCTCAGCAGAAGAACGGAGTCCCCGGGACCAGCGAGATAGGCAAGTCTGCGGGGGATTGGGGTGGTGTAACTATAGCACCGCAGCCCCCGGCGCCCCACATGCACAGCACCCCCCCCCCCGTGGTGGCCGGGGCTGCGGTGCTATAGTTACGCCGCTGACTGAAGTCACAGATCCTTTAAAATTCCTGAACACACCTGCCGTTTTTCCACTACTTTCAAAAAAATTTCATGTTTTCACCCATGAACACAAGCTTCGTGACAGTCAAGCTTAGGCCACACTGCATTTACAAAACCACGTGCATTTTAATTTGCTAATTTCCCTCACATATGCACAACGCATACGGCACACTTGTCATTCAATAATTGCAAGATTTGTAAATTCTCAGATTAGCGACATATTCTGAATTAGGCCCTTAATGTGGTAAATTAAGTTTAGGATTTATTTGTTATTGAAGAGCCATCGATCGGTGTCTTAAAAAAATATATATTAAACTAATGCTAAATAATAGTTTTAGGTTATTTATTAGACATACTTTTTCCCAGCTTGCTCTTGCCTCTGCTGTTCCTGGATGCCATCCGCAGCTTGATGGAAGTCAAAAACTAGGGAACAAGGAATGTTACTGAATTAAAGAGAAAAAAATGGATGCTAGGATTCAACAATTCAGGATTATTTTTTGTTATTTAGAATCTTAAATGCAAATCCATATATTGTAGATTGTACTACAAAAGGTTGTTACAGACCCTCCAAACTCAAAAGCCTTTTAGACTTCTTGGAGGTATCTATATTAAACCCTCTTTTCTATCTTTGGGCCTTATTCAGGTTTGTATGTAATATAAATGTACAGACATTTTTAAATTGGGTGTGGTAATAAGCAGTGGCAGCAAAAATGCAGGCATGGGGTGTTTGCTGAAATCAGTACAAAAATATGGCTCCTGCGTCCCTGCTGTGCCCAGCAGTTGGCATTTCTCATTATTGATTCACTTGCTAAGCTTTAATTATTTGATCTGATTTATTTGGGTCCAACTAATTTGCAGTGCTTACATTTACCTTTCAGGTTCCTATCTGCATTCTGAAGCTGTGTACACACCGGGGTGATGGGGGCTGAAAACGCTTGAAATATGGTCGCAGGCGAACATATTGCCAGTGATGGGAGTGTGCCCCGGCGATAAATTGCCGGGTGCGCGCTCCCATTTTCAGCCCCATTCAAATCAAGCTCCTGCGACCAGCTGATTACCTCTGCGGCAACGCCAGCATAGTTTTCCTTTCATCAGAAACTGAGCAATATATTGCTCAGCCATATATTGCTAGCAATATATGGCTGAGCAATATATCGACCCCAGTGTGAACAGGGCATTAGTTTGTTACTTTTTGTCCCTTGGCTATCAAACTCTCAGGTTCAGCCCTAGTTACTAACAGGTGAGGGTTCACTGTAAAAAGCTCAACCCAGGTTAAGCTGCCCATACACGCTGCTAAGCGTGCTGAGCCGATGTGTGCTTTGCGGTGCGTGCTCCCGCGCACCTCATCGCACAGTACAAAAAGTATGTGCTTGCACATACTTTTTGTACTAAAGGTGCGTACACACTGCTGCAATTTGTCATGAAATCGCTGGCAAAATGGTCGCTCAGTGACCATATTGCCAGTAATTTCATTTGCAGCCAGCGATACATGCCTGTGAGCGCGCTCCCGCGGCCAGCCCTTCATGGTCGCTGGTCGCAGGAGCTTGCTCCTCCGATTCTCCCCCAAAATTGCTGGTCGCTGGTGCACAAAGCACTGTGCACCAGCGACAAGCGACACCTGCTAGTCCAGCGCCGCCCGTTTCACCGCCCACCCGCCGTGTCACCGCCCACCCGCCGTGTCACGGAGCCAGCCCCTGCTTCTACAGTACCTCCGCTCCGTTTCTCTGCCCGCGCTCATCTCCCCCCATCAGCACGCTAGTCCTGACTCCTGCACAGCCGCACTATTCAGTAAGTGCATAGGCTGTAGTAGATGGCATTGGTGTTGGGCAGCATGATTATGTTCATGCTGCCCATCGATGGTGATTTGCACCATCGGTGGGCAGCATGAGCATTACCATGCTGCCCCACACCAATACTATGTGACATAAAAAAAAATGAAGGGGCATTGGTGTACGGCAGCATGATTATGTTCATGCTGCCCATCGATGGTGATTTGCACCATCGGTGGGCAGCATGAGCATTACCATGCTGCCCCACACCAATACTATGTGACATAAAAAAGAAATGAAGGGGCATTGGTGTACGGCAGCATGATTATGTTCATGCTGCCCATCGATGGTGATTTGCACCATCGGTGGGCAGCATGAGCATTACCATGCTGCCCCACACCAATAGTACGTGACATCAAATAAAATGAAGGGGCATTGGTGTACGGCAGCATGATTATGTTCATGCTGCCCATCGATGGTGATTTGCACCATCGGTGGGCAGCATGAGCATTACCATGCTGCCCCACACCAATACTATGTGACATAAAAAAGAAATGAAGGGGCATTGGTGTACGGCAGCATGATTATGTTCATGCTGCCCATCGATGGTGATTTGCACCATCGGTGGACAGCATGAGCATTACCATGCTGCCCCACACCAATAGTACGTGACATCAAATAAAATGAAGGGGCATTGGTGTACGGCAGCATGATTATGTTCATGCTGCCCATCGATGGTGATTTGCACCATCGGTGGCCAGCATGAGCATTACCATGCTGCCCCACACCAATAGTACGTGACATCAAAAAAAATGAAGGGGCATTGGTGTACGGCAGCATGATTATGTTCATGCTGCCCATCGATGGTGATTTGCACCATCGGTGGACAGCATGAGCATTACCATGCTGCCCCACACCAATACTATGTGGCATCAAAAAAAGGGTGGACCTCACGCCATTTTTTTCTCAAAATGAACACCTTTTTTTGGTTTTAACCATGCACAGATTACGCTGTTCTGTGCATAGTCATGTAAAATTTACCAGTGTGAACTTGTGGCGTGTACGGGTGCCGGACGGACAATTTGTTCTCAAAATAGGCAAAACCATGTGCACTGCAGGTGGGGCAGATGTAACATGTGCAGAGAGAGCTCAATTTGGGTGGGGTGTGTTGAAACTGAAATCTAAATTGCAGTGTAAAAATAATGCAGCCAGTATTTACCCTGCACAGAAACAAAATAACTCACACAAATATAACTCTCTCCATACATGTTACATATGCCCCACCTGCAGTGCACATGGTTTTGCCCATTTTGAGAACAAATTTGTACTGCGATCAGATCTGAATAAGGGCCGTTGTGAACGTTTGCCTAAATTCACAACATATTAAATTTATGAAAAGTAAAATTTCAAAATGTTAACACATCTGGGTGAGAATTAAAGTGTGCACATTTTTGCCATGTGAAAAAGTGTACTTTTTACTGCGAAATGTGCAAATTAAATAGCAACTCGCACCCTATTACATGAGCAAATGTCACTGCTCCTGTCTGCTGTAAATCGCAGCCGATTACTTGTCATGTAGCGGTTTTCATTTCTTTTTTGCTTAAATATAAGGCCAGCAATCAATTTTCTTCAACTTGTGTTTTTACCAGCCATGTCTGATCGAGAATTCTGGGCTGGGTTCATTGATCTGTACAGACAGAACGAGTGCCTCTGGAGAATCACCAGCAAGGACTTTTGCAACCGACAAGTACGAAACCTGGCCTATGTACAAATGGTCGATTATATCAAGGCCCGAAATAGCGCTGCCACCATCGACACGGTAAAGAGGAAGATCCATAATTACCGTACAGTGTTTCAGAAAGAACACAAGAAGTTCAAGGAGTCGCAGCGTTCAGGAGCCGGGGCAGACGATGTCCACAAGCCCAAGATCTGGTACTACGACCTGCTCCTCTTTACTCTGGATGTAGACCCTGAGGAGCAATCGCTGCATTCCCAGATGGAGCCATTGCCGGTGGAACAGATGGGTGAGGTGGTCCAAGGGAGTCCATTAGCGGTAAGTACTTCTCATTTTTCCATTCAAAATTACATTTTCTTGACATGCAAATATTAACTCATTTTTTTCCTCTAGGCTACTTCGTCTGAGGTAGAAGTGGACCCCTTGCCCAGCTGTTCCGCCGACCTGAGGGAGAGTTCGACTGTGGAACTGGAATCCCCTCAGCCTCCTCCAAGCACAAGGAGGAGGGTGGCTCCAAGGAGGCCAGCGCCAGTACCAGCAGAGATTAAACAACTTTTAAGTGTTGCGGAGGAGCTGCTTAAAAAACAGAGGCAGCCGGATGATTGTGACAACTTGGGAAACATTGTGGCCAGCGAGACGCGAAAAATGTCTGTTACCCAACAGGAACATTTTAGGCGCATTCTATTTTGTGTAATGTCACATGCCGCCAGTAATAAACTGACTGCGCATGATAACTTTACACTAAATACAATGTGCTATCCCCCTACCACGGCAACGAGCGCCGTATTCCCACCACCACCGCCACCCCCTTACGTTCATCCGTCATTGCTTCCTCCGCTTCCCTGTGCTTTTCCGGCGGGCGCCAGCCAACCCCAACCCCTCACCCAAACCACCAGCTCGTCGAGTGGACAGTTCTCAGCTATGCTGAGTTCTGAAGACACTCCTATTTGGGACCCCACTTTTCAAAATTATTGATTTTTTTTTTTTCATTTGCGGTTTTTTTCATTGAAAATTTAAAAGTTGTTTGAAAACTGTTGGTACCTGTTCGTAGTGCCAGATCTATGGCTTGTGGACATATTTTGCCCAGGAGACTGTTTGCTGCGACAAGCCATGTACATTATGGATCTTCCTCTTTGCCGTAATTGATGTTGGCAGTGCGTTTTTGGGCCGAAGCCTTATCTACTATTTGGAACATATGCCAGGTTTCATACTTGATGTTGCAGAAGTCCTTGTTGTTTCCAGAGGCACTGCGGTCTTTGTATATTTCAATGAACCCAGCCCAGATTTTCTTGCAAGTTAAATTTTATTAACAAAAAAAAAAATGTTGTGTCTTTTATTTATGAAGTAGGATTAGGTGAAGGGACTGTGTGGCCTACTAGATAAAGGGACTGGGCAGGCTCCTGGGTGAAGTTAGTAAGTGGGTTTATGGGTGACGGTACTGGGTGGGTTAATGGTTAAAGGTACTGGTGGCCAACTGGGTTCCCTATTGGTCACTATTACATTACACCCCTTGTTCAGGTTGTCACACTCCACAATGATATGGAAGGCGGATAAACGCATGGTTACAACAGGTCAAGCTGCAGACCAGATCAATGTGGAATGTGAGAAACAGCACAAGCACCACACATAAGAACCATAGGGGGAAATTTGGTAAGCCAAATGCTGCCCACACATCAGGCCAACTTACCGCCGACCATCCAAACAGTTGATGGAATAAAAACCTGGTACTGGATAGGAGCAAATGTAATTTGTAATTAAGTAATTTGTTTCAAACATCGGAAAATGGACAAGACGGGGGAAATTTACTAAAGGAAATTTGTAAAAAATAGGTGTAAAAATAGGTGTATTTGTATCCAGAAATACACTTATTTTTGACATTTACTATCCCAAAAATACGCAATTCGTATTCGTATTGATGTTCTATCAATACGAATACGAATTGCCATATTTTCGGGATAGTAAATGTAAAAAATAAGTGAATTTCTGGATACAAATACACCTATTTTTACAAATTTCCTTTAGTAAATTTCCCCCGACCTGTCACTCAGACAATGTACTGTAGTTGGACTGATTTGTTTTTATAAATCTCACTGAATGTTTTTGTCCATTCTGCTGAGTTTAGGAGCAAATTGCTTATTGCCATTTGCACCATACAGTACCAGATTTGCAGTCCAACCTACCAACTAGTTGGATGTTTGGAGGAAAGTTGGTGTGATGTGTGGCCAGCATTATACGGCTTAAAAAATGGTATGAATACATACAAATTGTTAAAGATGTCTTCATATTTTAGGGATTTACTATTCATAAAATACGTCAAGTTGTAATCATCTCACATTCATATTTGTATTTCCAAATACGAATGTATACGCCATTGAAAAACAATTATATTTCGCAAGTATTTGTATTTGTGTATTTGGCAAGGGCGTGCATGGATCAATCAGATCCATGCAGGCTTCACTGTGTAATAAATAATTACAATTGAATGGCGTGTCCCCCCCCCCCCCCCCCATCTGCATCTCACGCAAACGCGGGTCCCATTATCACAACGGATGGCCAGTGTCTCCCGTCTCGGCTTCAGGGAGATGCTGGCCATTTTTTTTGGGGGGGGTTGGGGCAGTGGGGACCGGTGGCAGGGGGCGCGTCTTGTGCCCCCACACACCTGGCGGGAGCGGGGCGCTAGCGGCTGCTGCCGCTAGATTATCCTGCCCCTACAAAGATGACCCCTGCTACATCTGTATATACACCATATGAAAAGGTGTTAAAAAACACCTCTCCCCAAGATTCAATACTGAACAAGTTCCTAATAAAGGTGTGTACACACAGTGAAATGTGCCGTGCAATGCAAATCCCAATCGCATCGCACGGCATGCATGCAATGGGATACAATTTTGACTATAGTGCAGATCTGCACTATAGAGTCAATGCAGCCAAGACTATCTGCATTGCGATACGGGAGCACGCATTGGGATCGCAAGCAGATCGCAAGGGTTAAAACCCTTGCAATCTGCATGCGATGCCGACACGATGTTCACTATATCGTCAACATCGGAAGGCATATCTCACCGTGTGTACACACTGTAACTATTTAAAACACAAAAACACAAATTGACAAGAAGAAAAAGTTCACTTTAATTAAGAAGACATACTGAAATTTGTAACATGTCAACTCTACATTATCGCCGTGCACTACACATAGCCTCCTGCCATTCAACAGCCCCCACACCATTGAAATAGCGTCTATAGTCCTCCCTAACCTCTTTGGCCCGAGCAGACGCCACATGTGGAGCCACTGCTGTCTGTATGCCACTCCACACTGACCTGTCCTCTATATAGGGAGTATCATCTGGAACATGTATAGTGGTTGGCCCCTGTGCCACGTTTTTTTTCCGAAGGAAATTGTGTAGGGCACAGCAAGCCAGCACCACCCAACTTATTTTGTCTCGGCGGAGGTGGATAGCTGTATGGAACACCCTGAATCGATTTGCCATTATGCCAAAGGCATTTTCAACAGTCCTCCTGGCCCGGGACAGTCTGTAGTTATAAATTCGTTTCTCCATACACAGGCCCCTTTGCGGATATGGCTTCATAATATGTTCATGAAGCGCAAACGCCTCATCCGCAACAAACACGAAATTGAGTCCATGCTCACAATCATCCGGGGCAGGTAAGTTCAGCTTGTTTGTGTTCAGCTTCTCATAGAAAAGGGTATTACGTAAGGAGCCACCATCGGATGCACGCCCGTTTTTGCCAACATCGATAAACAGGAATTCATAGTTGGCGTTCACCACAGCCATTAGAACTATACTAAAAAAACCTTTATAATTAAAGAACTTGGAACCACTTTTGGGGGGTGGAGTGATCCGCACGTGCTTCCCATCTATGGCTCCGCCACAGTTGGGGAAATTCCACCTCTCCATAAAATTCTGGGCAGTCTCCTTCAATTCAGCAACAGTGGACGGGCACTGCAATTGAAAATGACATTTAAAATTCAGATTATACTGTGTCCCCAGTTTCATAACCAACAGCATGATAGGTCCAAAGTAAGGGGATGCAAATGGCACACCAACAGCATGACAGTAACATCAGTAAAGAGAATTTGGTACTTGTTTCCTAGCACGGCGCCCGTCGGGTTGATCGCATGCCTTAAGTTTAAGGCATGCGATGGACCCGACTTAGGGCCTTATTCTGCTTGGTGCGGCCGGATAGGAATATGCAGCCAGGACCGTACGTCCGAGTGTTTTACACCAGCTCCCGCAACCTGAGACCACACGGGCATTTCTCCGTGCAAAAGCAGGGATCTGGGCAGGCAGCTGACATCCGGCAATGTCATATGTCCGCCCCCTACACGTGCGTCACGGCCACATTACCATACGTACGCCCAGCGTTTGCATGGGAACGCCCATGAAACGCGGGGTGTATGCATATGGAAATGAGCCCAAATAGCCCTTCACGCCCCTCTCCACCCCCTGTTCGTAGTGTTAACATTTCATGCGGAATTTGGCCGTACGCCCCGCTCGCACATGCGCAGAGACGCCTCTGCACATGCGCAGACAAAAAACATTGGCGGCACGAACGCACGCGGATATTACCGCACCAACCAGAATAAGGGCCTTAATGTCAATCACAAGTGTATTTGCCGGTGAAAGACAAAATCGCTTTGATTGGGTCCATCGCGATACGAACGGCGCAATCGACCCGATTTTTACACTGGAATCAAAGTGAAATGGTCCCTGAGACCCGATTTCACATTGTTTTCAATGTAAAAAGCCCCAAACCCACCCCCCCTTTTAATAGCAAACCCCCCCTGATGGTTGAAATGACCCTCCATTGTTAACGCCACCCCACTATTGACACCAACCCGAAGCGTGGCGAGCGCAGAGAGCCCCGCAAGGGGCCGTGCATAACTTCACAGGAATACGCGTCCCCTCGTGGGGCTCGCTGTGCTCACCACACTTCGGGCTTGGTGGCTCGCTGCGCTCACCAGACTATATAAAATCAACTCTACGTCGACGTGGAAAGTGGGGGTATGAAAAGGTCAGAGGACGCGTACCGCCGCCCCTCGCTGCGCTCGCAACGCTACGGGTTGATCTCAGTAGTGGGGTGCCGTTAACAATGGAGGCCCATTTCAACCATCAGGGGGGGTTTGCTATTAAAAGGGCGTGTTTTGGGGCTTTTTACATTGAAAACAATGTTAAATCGGGTAACAGGGACCATTTCACATTGATACCATGCGATTTGGTTGTCAGGCGATGCAATCGACGCAAGTTTTCCAACCCGATCAATACCGGTGGTGCCGTGCTAGAAAACAAGTACCGAGAATTCTATTGAGGGTTACATTTGAAATTAGCAAAAAGACTATATAAGGGGACATTTTTGGTCTTGCAGCAGCATATAGGTTTACATAGGTAATTGAAATGTTCTTACCTTAAAGTACTGCTGCTGGAGTACACGAAAGAGGACTGTACAGGTCTCTGGAATAATCAGGCCCAAGGCCTGGGGAGAAATGATGGAGCCAAACTTTAGGTCCTGCAGGGATCTTCCGGTCGCCAAAAACCGCAGTGTCACGACCAGGCGCTCCTCAGCAGAGATGGCCTTCCGCATATTGGTGTCCTGCCTCTGGATATGAGGTGACACCAAAGCCAGCAGCTCCTGAAAGGCAGCATCATCCATCCACATAAAGTTTTTGAAATCATTTGGATTATTCTCCTTGATTTGCATCACCAGCGGCATATGAGAGCGAGACGCTCGCTCCATTAACCAAGGCTTGGTCCAGCAGGAACGCACCTTTCTCCTCCTCTCCTGGGACCTCTCCAACTCCGCTAACGCCACACCTATAGCGCTAATAGCGGTGATAGTAGATACACGACTCTCAAAATCCATGGTCACTGAAACGCACAGATTTGTGTAGAGGCACTTTGTAAAGGCAACACAAATTCAAAGCAGAGCAAACTACAGTAGCAATGTAACAACGTTCAGCAGGTAGAACCTCACCAAACTAGCCACAGAGCATAAATGCAAAGAATTAAAATGGCCCCTGACCTTTTACTCCCTTCCAGAAGGACTTCCCACAACCCATGTCAATCATAAATTAATTTAAATAGAGGGTAAAAAAAAATCTAGTCAAAATTGCAAGCAATTTTCAGGGAAAATTGCTGGTCCCCCTGAAAAACTGGAAACTGAGCAATATATTGCTGAGAAAAATATTGCGAAGATATATTGCAAGTACACGGAGCAATATATTACTCAGCAATATATTGCAAGCAATATATTGCTAGCAACTATATCTCCCCCGTGTGTACACACCATTAGGTTTCATCAAATTGCATCGCATTGCATGCACATGCAATGCAATGTGATCCCTGCTATTGCAGCCCACAACGCACGTATGCATCGGGACGTGTATGGGCTGCTTTAGGCTTAACAACTGCTGGATGGCTGTGCATGTGAAGGTCCGCCTCAAGGGAGTGTCTGTAAAAGACATGCAGCCCAGACCTGTGTTCAGTGTAAATAGGCCTGACTCAGGTTGGAAGGGTGTCCAGAAACCGGAGTTTATGGTGGAAAAGTGGTATCACACTGAACCAGGTCTACCCTGCAGTCACTAAACAGATACGCTCTTGTCCGGGTTAGACACTCTGGGGCAGATTTATTAAGCTTGGAGAAGTGATAAACTGGAGATAAAGCGGAGAAAAGGTAAAAGGAGATAAAGCACAAGCCAATCAACTCCCAACTGTCTTTTTCAAACACAGCTGATTGGCTGGTGCTTTATCTCCTTTTACCTTTATCTCCAGTTTATCTCTTCTCCAAGCTTAATAAATCTGCCCCTCAGATCTTTACACTTTACACCAAGTTGTGATCTTGATATACCCAGCAGTAACCCAGTAACCCAGGTTATTGTTGCAGTGGAAAATGAGTACTCAAACTCATAATCACAAAAATATGGAAAGATATTTAAGAGCATCTGTAACATACTAACCCTATACAGTAGATATGTTACATTAAAATTATAAAGACTGTGGCAATAATTTGAGGTAATATGAACAGTAAATAATCTGAAGGCCTCCATCCATACACTTATGTGAGGAATTGCATGCTAGCATTTATGAAATACCCCAAGCAATTGACCTGGCAGCACACCGGCGGCTGTATCACATACAATATATTATTATTTTTTTTATTACTAGGGTAGCGGTCCCCACTGGGCAAGTTTTTTAGGGGTAGCGCTATTAAAAAAAAAAAAAAACAACAATGTGTCCCCCTGTCCGGGCAGTGCCGCTGAACACTATGCCAGCTGCCGCTGGCCCTGCGCCCCGGTGTCACAGCCCTGCACCCGGTGACGCAGCATGTCAGGAGCCGGCGCCATCAATAGAAAAGCTGGAGAAGAGGGAGGAGGAGGCGGCGCAGCGTAGGAGAGGGAGCTCTAAACAGTGGCAATCCTGAGAATTTTCCAGGCTTGCCAGACTGGGCACTGAAGCACAGCCCAGAAAATTCTTGGGATTACCACTGAAGGAGTTAAGGGCTGTGGATCTGATAAATCTATAGTACATGCATATGATCTTCAGCTCCAAAGAGCTCTCTTGGATCCAGAGATAAAGCACATGCTATTTGCCACTTTATCAGATTTAAAATGGCCCAATGCTTTGAAATCTGCCTCCCCAAAAAAATCTGCCCCTTTTTTAAACATGG
>NC_139219.1:118521489-118786489 GCF_055691185.1 Crinia signifera | reverse complement strand
ATATATGCGCCCTGCATAAATTACATTGGGCCATAGGTTACTCCGCAACGACGTATACGTAAGTAAGTAGGTGATATAGGTCCAGAGGATACTGACATGGTTTTTAGTATCTTAATTAATCATCCAAAAAGATATTATAATAGAGAGTCATTCAGGCCACGTGGCCAAATGGTGTCCAGTTTGTGAATCCACATTGCCTCTCGTTTTAGAAGCATTTTTGCCCTGTTGCCACCTCGAGTTGGTGGTGGGATCCTGTCGATTATCATACATCGGAGTGAGGACAGGGGATGTTTTTCGGTAAGAAAATGTCCGGCCACCGGTTTGTGTGTTATTCCTGTTTGGAGGGCAGTTGAGGTGGAAGACCGGTTATTGGCCATTCGTTGTCTGAATAAGCAAGTAGTTTTGCCGACATATGTCATAGAACATGGACAGCTCAGTGTATAGATTACATGACAATCGACGTCGAATCTCTATCTTCCTCCCCGTGTAAGGATGATGAAAAGTGGGACCAGTATTCATGCTTCTGCACCCCGTGCATTTATAGCATCCCAATTTCGGGGTAGCCAGCCATGACTTTTTGATGTCAGTTGGTGTCAGTTCTGGTCGCATTAGGTGGTCTTTAAGGTTACATCCTCTATTGTAGCTGATGAGGGTATTTGGAAGTCGGTGGATAAAATGTGCCAATGCTGCCTGATGTTTTTCTGCAGTAGATGACTGGCTGTATTGTAAGTGGTTGTAATCACAAACGGGTCACTCACTTGCTGTTTTCGCCTTTGATTTCCAGTGTTGTATATTTTTCTTGCCTTAGCTAGGCAGCTGGTGATGGTTGGGTTGCAATAACCTCTATGGCGAAAGCGCTGGACCATTTCTTGCAACTGTAATTTTGCGGTGTCAGCATCGGAATTGTTGCGCAATACTCGCAAGAATTGTGATATGGGCAAATTATATTTCAGCCCCACTGGGTGAAAACTCTCTGATCTCAAGAGTGTATTTCGATCAGTGGGTTTGCAGTATAACCTATGGCCATAACCACCATCGGCAGCAAATAGTGACATCTAAGAATTCAATCGATTTAGTTTGAATGTTGACTGTAAATCTGATTGGCGAATCAAGTGTGTTTAGATGTCAAAACATCTCTTGCAGGGACTCCTGTATGTCGTTCCAGATTAAGAAGAAGTCCTCTATATATCTATAAAAAAAAAAAAAAAATGAGATGATAAAACGCTAAATTACCTCCAAACTGCGGGTGTATGTGGGCCCTCTCATACGTGTCCATAACCAGGTTCGCTTATGAGGGTGCGATGTTACTACCCATAGCAGTACCCGCAGTCTGGAGGTAGTAGCGGTCTGCATATAGAAAATAATTACACGTTAGTGTAAGCTCCAGCAGTGCAATCAGGAAATCAACAAGTGGGGTAGTCTGATTGTTGCTCAAGAGTGCATCCTTAGTTGTCTGTAGGCCCAAATCATGAGGGATGACTGTATATAAGGACGTAACGTAAAGGTGTTGATTATTGTACAGTATTTTGGCAATAAAGTCTGCAGTATCTTTGAGGTAAATTCTGGTTTTCTGCACAAGTGGCTGCAGAAAACGGTCTAGTTAAATGGCAATGTTAGAAAAGGTGATTTTGTACTTACCGTTAAAACCTTTTCTCAGACTCCATAGGTGACACTGGAGAGTAACAGTGGGGGAATAGAAGGGCGACCACAGGGAGCTTGGGCACTTTAGTATAATTTAAGTGACTAACTCCTCCCCTTCTACTTCCTCTCCTAGGCAGTCTTGCAGAAATGTGCCCAGAGGGAGTTGGAAGAAACAAAACGGTACTTGCGAGTTATCCGGGCTGCCGATTTTTTCATTGCGCCCGAAAAATCGCGGGCATCGCGTCGGTCGCGGCCATTATAATTGGCCGCGAGGCGAGGGGCGGCGGTACGCGGCCTCCGACCTTTTCATACCCCTACTATCCACGTCGGCATGGAGTAGAGAATAGAAAGTGTGGCGAGCGTAGCG
Organism: Crinia signifera; assembly: GCF_055691185.1. Lineage (NCBI taxonomy): Eukaryota > Metazoa > Chordata > Amphibia > Anura > Myobatrachidae > Crinia > Crinia signifera. The sequence goes on along the minus strand of NC_139219.1, from coordinate 118,784,481 downwards.
AACCACCGAGCCCCGCGAGGGGACGCGGACACCTGTGAACGCCACACTTTCAACTCAATGCCGACGTGGATAGTAGGGGTATGAAAAGGTCGGAGGACGCGTACCGCCGCCCCTCACGGGCCCGCTGCGCTCGCCACGCTTCGGGTTGGCGTCAATAGTGGGGTGGCGTTAACGGTGGTGGGGGGCCATGAAACTTTTTTTTTTTTTTTTAAACATATCCAATGTGAAATGGCCATATTGGCCCATTTCACATTGTCATTTTATTTTGCACATCATTTAACATTACTGTCATACATTTAACATGGGAAATCGGGTCCAGTAATTTTAACATTACTGTCTATGGTAAATCGCGGGCATCGCGTCGGTCGGGTGTCCTTAAGTTAACTAAACTTAAGGACAAAATCGGCAGCCCAGACAATTCACATGTACCAACAAAACACACTTCCAAGAGGAGGTTAAACCTAACATAAAAGTCACACGCACCAACATAGCATGAAACAGTTGGAAACAGCAGTCATAACAGAATGAACATATCAAACATCATTGAGAAATCCTTAGACCAGTGTCTAAGCTAGATCAACTCTAAAACCGTAGGTAACTGACCGAAACCTTAAGAAGAACAGTGAAACAGCGTTGGGTGGGCGTCCAGTGTCAACTATGGAGTCTGAGAAAAGGATTTAACGGTAAGTACAAAATCCCCTTTTCTCTTTCCTCCACTAGGTGACACTGGAGGAGTTACAGTGGGGATTGTCCCAGAGCTCCCAACACGGGCGGGATAACTGAGAACCCCCTAACACAGAACGACCAAACTGACGCAGTTGCCGCAATTGTGTCAAACTTGTAAAAACATACAAAAGGTCCGACGGACAGACCAAGTGGCCGCCCGACAACTGTTGCATGGAAACTCCATGGGCAGCCGCCCAGGAGGTACCCACCGAAACTGTAGAGCATGGGTCTTCCAACTGCGGCCCTCCAGATGTTGTGAAAATACAAATCCCAGCATGCCTTGCCACAGTTTTGCTATAAGGGAGTGTTAAAACTGTGGCAAGGCATGCTGGGATTTGTAGTTTTATAACATCTGGAGGGCTGCAGTTTGAAGACCCATGGCGTAGAGTGAGCTGGAATTGAAACTGGCGGAACTCTGGAGGCCGCCACATAAGCCTGACAAATGGTCAGATGGATCAACCATGCCAAGGCCTGCTTGGAGGCAGGCCAGCCGGGACGAAGGGAGTCAGAACAAAAAGAGCATCTAACTTAAGCATGGTCTCTGTTCTAGATACATATATGCGAAAGGCTCGGACAACATCCAAAACTCTAGATTCTCCAGACTCCTCCTTAAAGGCCGGAACCACAATTGGCTTATTGATGTGGAACGCCGACACAACCTTCTGGAAAAAAAGCACCAGAAGTGCGTATTTCCGCTCTGACTTCATGAAACCTTAAGAAGGGCGGATGACATGACAGAGCGCTAAGCTCGGACACCCTTCTAGCTGAAGCTAATGCCAAAAGAAGAACCATCTTCCATGTTACATATGTTAACTCCACTTCCTCCATTGGTTCAATCAAGGGAGGACTGAAGAAACGTTAAGACCAAATCCAAGTCCCACGGAGCCATGGAAGGTCTGAATGAATGCTGAAGCTGCAGAACACCCTGGAAAAAGGTCTGAACCTGGAGGAAGAAGGGCCAGTTTCTTTTGGAGAAAAAAAATTGACAGAGCGGAAACCTGGACCTTCAGGGACCCCAGCCGGAGCCCAGAAGATAGACCGTTTTGAAGAAAGAGGAGAAGACGGGCCCGATAGGCTCTCCAAATGCGATAGCAATGCACAGAAGTTACTTGCTTCCTAGCTCTTATGGTGGGAAGCACCGCCAGAGGAATCCCAGCTCTTCTTAGAATGGACCTCTCAACAGCCAAGCCTTCAAATGAAGATGTTGTAAGTTCGGACAAACGAATGGACCCTGGGTTAGGAGGTCTTCGAAGAGCGGGAGAGGCCATGGCTCGTCTCTTAACAGGCCCATGAGAACCGTGTACCAAGACCGGTGAGGCCAGTCTGGTGCTATAAAAAGTACCGTTAGCGGCTCCAAGGTATTCGAGTCAACGGAGGGAAGAGCTAAATTAACTGGAAGCTCCAAGTTGCGGTGAGGGCGTCCACTGCCACCGCCTGAGAGTCCCTCGTCCGAGCACAATACAGCTGCAGCTGATGGTTGTGACGAGAGGCCATCATATCTATCTGCGGGTAAACCCACTGTCGAGTCAGAGTCTGGAATACCTGTGGATGCAAGCACCGTGATGGAAGTCCCAACGACTGAGGTAGTAGGCCTCCCAGTTGTCCACACCTGGTATGAAAATGACGGACACAGCCCCGGTGTGTACCTGCGGCCAAAGTAGAGTCCGTCTCACCTCTCTCATGGCCCTCCTTGCTTGTTGATGTACGCCACTGCCATGGTGTTGTCGGACTGAACTCTGATGTCCTTATTTCTGAGGACAACCTCCGCTTGCAGGAGAGCATAGTACACCGCTCGAAGTTCCAGCACATTGATTGAAAGCTGTGATTTCTCCAACGTCCAAAGGCCTTGAAAGTGGAGGCCCGGAAGGACCGCTCCCCAACCCGAGGCTGCGTCTGTGGTGAGGAGCATCCAGGTGTGAATGGCAAACCGCCTGCCTTCCTGAAGGTTCGTGGAGTTGAGCAACCATGCCAGAGATGCTTGGGCCTGTGGAGGAAGGGATACCTGCTGATGCAGAAAAAAAATGCGAACCTGACCACTGTCAAAGTAGACACAGATCACTTTTGTAATATTTTACTTGTGATCAATGCGCATTAATTATGAAATAGCAGCCTGCTATATTCCCATAGGAGGGATACCGTCCCCCTTAGACTAAATATTTGTAAGGTAAAGATATTGGGATAGCTTGGCGCACATTCATAAATAAAATGTGAGTTGTTTAAACTTTAAAAACATATATGCATATTAAAAATACATACATAAACACATGGACACTTGTACTGGGAACAATTTTTACAAGATATTTGACCTCACCCTAGTTGATGGTTGCGGTAGGCTCTCTCTTAAAAGCAATAAGACCTGCGGCACCACCGCAGAAGGCTTGAGGGTAAGGGTCCCAGGAAAAAGTGCAAGTGCGTCCTTTCAAAAGTGTCCAGGTGCCAAAAAAGTGCAAGTGCACTGGCAAGTTTAGCAGCAACGCGTTTCAGAGAATGCTTCTCCTTCCTCAGGCTGTATAAAGTGCCTGTGCTGGGAGGGGTGTTTTATACCACTTTCTTACTGATAGTTACAGATCAACAGCCAATGAAGATTCGTGGGCGATTCCCGCCGCTACCGGAAGTGTACTGCGTTCCAGCAGTCACTTCTGGTTGCGTTCTACCTCACTTCCGCTTCCGGAATACACCTTCCATACGCAGCTCAATGTAAACGGTTATTCTCCTTTGTTTACACATTCTCCCACTCTGTATATATGGACTTATATTGGACTTTGGTGATATCTCCCTGACCAAGGGTGTTTGTACTGGACCAAAATTGGATCATATATCAATCAGCGCCGCTCACACTGAACTCTTTTTTTCCATTTTTTGTGTTTGTGTGTGGGTCTCTGTGTGAACATTGCAGCTATTATATTCACTGCTGTTTTAATCATGTGGAGAAATGTTGATTTAACCAACAAAAAGGTCTCTGGAATGCAGCAGAATTTTTATTGAAGATATATCAGATTTTTACCTGATAATGTTTTCCTCTACTCCACCATGGCAGCCATCACCTGTGGGTTTCCTCCCTTCTGGGTAGTACTTGAAAAGGAAAAAAAGACACCTGACCTCCTATATATAGCTCCTCCTCCTTAGCCTCTGTGTCTTCATTTCTCCAGCTGTAATATAAATCAAACAAATTAGCATACAAAAAATAATACATTGGGTAGGGAATATATGCTGCCATGGTGGAGTAGAGGAAAACATTATCAGGTAAAAATCTGATATTTCCTCTACCTCCCCCATGGCAGCCATCACCTGTGGGTGGTACCCCAGCAGTTTAATTCACTGGGAGGGGCCCATACGTACCCAAACACACAGTTGTGCACTTATATATATATATATATATATATATATATTTTTTTTTTATTACATCACTGCTCTGAGCAATTGTCTTCCAAATTTTGCTTCTGTAGGAGACATTACATTAATTCTATAATGTCTAGTGAAAGTGTGGGTTGATTTCCATCCAGCAGCTTTGCATAATTCGACAGCAGATGCTGTCCCTTTTTCAGCCCAGGACGTAGCCAGTGCCCTGGTTGAATGTGCTTGCAATCCCCTTGGGGGTGACAGGTTGCCGACTTTATAGGCCTCCTCAATACAACATCTGATCCACCTTGCAATTGTTATCTTTGATGCACTGGATCCCTTCTTTACGCCTTCCGTCAATACAAACAAGTTTTTTACTTTTCTAATGTCCTTTGTTCTAAGAATGTAAATTTCTAACGCCCTGACAAGGTCCAGAGTGTTCAACCTTGCTTCCTTCTCATTAGCAGGTTCCGCACAAAAGGAAGGCAATATGATCTCTTGATTAACGTGAAAGTTCGATACAACTTTGGGAAGAAACTGTGGGTTCGTTCTAAGAACCACTTTGCCCTTGAAAAAAATTCGAAAAAAGGTTCTTCCGCCCAAAGGGCCTGCATCTCTGATACTCTTCGAACTGACATAGCAACCAGAAATGCTACTTTCCAGGTTAACCATTTAAACGAAATTTCCATCATTGGCTCAAAAGGATGCTCTGTGAGAGCTTTCAAGACTAAATAAGTCCCATGGTGCTAATGGTTGCCTAAAAGATGGCCTTATCTTCTTTGCCGCTTGTATAAACCTCTTTATATGTCTATTTTCAGCTATGCTCTTCTCCAGCATAGCCGCAAGGGCTGATATTTGCACTTTAAAGCTGCTAAGGGACAATTTTTTCTCCAGCCCGGCTTGCAAAAATCCCAGAATACCTGGAATATTTCCTATTCCGGCCTTATTCTCTGAACACCATAATTTACATCTTCTCCAGACTTTATAGTAAGCTTTAGAAGTCGAGGTTTTCCTTGCTTTTAACAACATGGCCACCACAGTCTCAGAGAATCCTTTCTCTTTTAGGGTCTGGACTTCAAGACCCAGGCCGTCACATTCCACGCTTCTGGTTATGGACATATCACTTTGCCTTGTTTCAGTAAGTCTGGTCTCTGAGACAGCCTCCATGGTCCTCTGACTGCCATTTGCATTACCTTGGCCAACCATGCCCTGCGTGGCCAGTACGGCAGTATTACCATCACTAATGTATTCTCCCTTTGTATCTTCTTTAATAACTTCGGGATTATAGGAAATGGAGGGAATGCATAAACTAGACTCATCATTCATTCTGCTGTCAGCGCACCCACTTGAGCCGCACCAGGCTCCTGGAATATGGAAAAAGTATGTTTGCGTTTTCCTGTTGCTTTCTGATGCCATGAGATCTACTCCTGGTACACCCCATGTCCTGGACAGCATATCGAAAACCTCTTGGTTTAATTCCCATTCTCCTGGATGACAAATTGTCCTGTTCAGCCCGTCTGCCAACAGGTTCTCTGTTCCGGCCAGAAAAACTGCCCTTAGGCTTGCTACCTTGTTTTCTGCCCATTTCAGCAGTTTTTCTACCTCCTGCATCATCTGCCAGCTCTTGTGCCTCCTTGTCTGTTGACAAAAGCCACCACCGTTTGGTTGTCTGTTTGAACCACAACTTCTTTTTGAATGAGCTTGCTGCTGAAGTGTTTGCATGCTAGAGTCACCGCTTTCATCTCCCTCAGATTGGAGTGCATTTGACTGTCTGCACCTGACCATATCCCTTGTGTCACTTACTGTTCGCACACTGCTCCCCAGCCTGTGCCACTTGCATCCGTTGTAATTACTACTTGGTCTAGCTCCAGGAATGATTTTCCTTTTCCCAATCTGTTCTCGTTTGACCACAACACAATGTCCTCTTTTGCTCTGGTGGACAACACTATCTTCTGTGACAAGTTTTTGTTGTTTCCATCCCACGGAGACAGAAAGCACGTTTGTAGCTTCCTCATATGGAATCTTGACCAAGGCACGGTTTCCAATGCTGCTGCCATCATGCCCCGTGCTCTCATACAGTCCTCCGACATCACCACCAACTTTTTTTTGATTGACCGCATTGACGCCTTGTTTCGGTCAGCTTTATGCTCATTAATTCCCCAATTCCCCAAAACAGCGAGACCCGCGGCTGCTGCAGAAAATTCGCAGTTTTTAGCCGCATCCGCCAATTCCCCCTCGCTCAAAAAACAGAGCGAGGGGGAATTGGCGGATGCGGAGGCTGTGTTGAATGCTGTCAGGGTGAGTGTTGACAGCGAGCAGGAAGCCCTGCTCGCTGTCACCACTCGCAAACAGCATTGAATACCTGCCAATGTGTTATTAGTGATAGGAAGCCGAAGCTATACAAAGAGAGAGATAAATGAAATGTAATTAAAATGAGAGAGATAGTGTTAGTGAGGGAAAAAAGTGTTAATAGAATGTAAGGGCATGCCACACTAAAGCCACCCAGCCCAACCAGTCCAGGGGCACCGCACCCCACACCATTGTTACCCTAAATTGGGTCTACAATTAGCCAGCAAGGAGCCACATGATAATGGCTCCTTACTTGGTATATCTGAACTAAGAGCTACCTACCTTGGAGCAACCCCAGACTTCTCCATGTGGCATATCAGGACCTGCATCTCCGCCTCTCACAACATACTTACAGATAGTGGTAGATGCTCAAATTAGTTCAGTAATACTTTTCAGGTGCATGCAAGGGAGGGGTTAATACTGAGTAAGTAACAAGACATTGGTTCCTCCAGCACACTGAATAGTATTAGTAACCAATCTAGAACACTACATGATAATAGAATTCAGAGATATTTTTTACATATACCTGTGCAGGTGTACGATAAGCCACGTCAAGGCTTCTCTGTATATTGGGGGTCCCTAGCGCTATATCTAGGTGCAGGGTGCGGCACCCCAAAAACTATCATAAGCTAGGAGGCCCAGAGCGGCATGCCAGTGAGATACTAAGTGTTAATAATTAGTGATAGGACGCCCTTACATTCTATTAACACTTTTCCCTCACTAACACTATCTCACTCTTATTTTAATTACATTTCATTTATCTCTCTTTATGTATAGCTTCGGCTTCCTATCACTAATTATTAACACTTAGTATCTCAATGGCATGCCGCTCTGGGCCTCCTAGCTTATGATAGTTTTTGGGGTGCCACACCCTGCACCTATATATATCGCTAGGGATCCCCAATATACAGAGAAGCCTTGACGTGGCTTGGGGGCATATCATACACCTGCCCAGGTATATGTAACCAATATCTCTGAATTCTATTATCATGTAGTGTTCTAGATTGGTTACTAATACTATTCAGTGTGCTGGAGGAACCAATGTCTTGTTACTTACTCAGTATTAACCCCTCCCTTGCATGCACCTGAAAAGTATTACTGAACTAATTTGAGCATCTACCACTATCTGTAAGTATGTTGTGAGAGGCAGAGAGGAGTTTGTATTAGGCGGAGATGCAGGTCCTGATATGCCACATGGAGTAGTCTGGGGTTGCTCCAAGGTAGGTAGCTCTTAGTTCAGATATACCAAGTAAGGAGCCATTATCATGTGGCTCCTTGCTGGCTAATTGTAGACCCAGTTTATGGTAACAGTGGTGTGGGGTGCAGTGCCCCTGGACTGGTTGTGCTGGGTGGCTTTAGTGCGGCATGCCCTTACATTCTATTAACACTTTTCCCTCACTAACACTATCTCTCTCGTTTTAAAATACATTTCATTTATCTCTCTCTCTATGTATAGCTTTGGCTTCCTATCACTAATTATTAACACTTAGTATCTTACTGGCATGCCGCTCTGGGCCTCCTAGCTTATGATACTTTTTGGGGTGCCGCACCCTGCACCTAGATATAGCACTAGGGACCCCCAATATACAGAGAAGCCTTGACGTGGCTTGGGGTCATATCATACACCTGCGCAGGTATATGTAACCAATATCTCTGAATTCTATTATCATGTAGTGTTCTAGATTGGTTACTAATACTATTCAGTGTGCTGGAGGAACCAATGTTGTGGTAGGTACATTGCAATCCACTAATCTATTAAAGATTTTAATATTCGGATTAAATGATTGAGGGTCGTAAGTACTCTTGCGTTTAAACAAAGCAATGGGTACAGTAGATGTTGTGACAGAATTTTTCAGCAAGTCGGAGCTTTCGTGACATTTTATATTTGTCTATGGACCACTGAAATGGGTCAAATTTTACAGTTGGCGTGAAAGGCAAACCCTTAGCTAAGAGGTCCATTTCAGGTTTAGACAGCTTACAGTATATGTTGAAAGGTTGATCACCGTGCTTTGGGGGCTTTCGCTCCCATCTTTTTTGTATCCTTTGAAGTGGCCCGGCCTAGGGTGGAGCAGCTTGCGCCTAAAGGGGATCCCGTTAATTGGGATCGTGTAAAGCGCGGGAGAGGAGGCCGATTATAGTTTGTCAACCTGATCAAATTCTGATGAGCACGCTGAAGTACCACTATCAGAGTATTGTGCTCGAGTGCTGTCTATAGGGTCTTTGTCAAATCTGGTTGTAGTATCGCCATCCAACCAACCATCTATACACTCTATGATCCTGGTAGTCACTTAAACTTTTTCTAACTTGTTACGTTTTAAACATAATTAAATCTTTACGATATTTATCGATCTGATTTTTAAGTTTTTCTAACCAGGGTTCTGAAGTGTCAGTTTGTAGGCAGATGTAGATCGCAGTGTTGCAAGGTCTGTTCTGATGTATTTAAGCTCGGTAAAATCCATCAGGGGAAGACACGTATGCTAGTTGCATGTCCAATGGTGACGACAGAGCATCTACCTGTGCTGCTCCCCAATATCGGTACCTTGAGAAAAATATCGGAACTTGATTGTTTCTTTAAGTGGCCATGAGGTCTACTTTGGGCATACCCCACCTTTCTGCCAACTTCATAAGCACCTGTCTGTTGAAGCCTCTGCTGAGTCGGTCTGCCCACAGGTTGTCCTTTCCGGCCAAGAATACTGCTCTGATGCTTGTGATGCACGGTTCTGCCCAACTGAACAACTTTGTTGACTCTTCCATTAGAGCCACACTTTGTTCCTCCTTGGCAGTTTATATAAGAAACGACTGAACGATTGTCCGACCGTATCACTACTTCTTTTCCGCACAATATTTGTTGGAAAATGTTGACATGCCAGCACCACTGCTGCCATTTCCCTTATGTTGGAATGTCTTCTGCTGAATTCCCCTGACCACTTGCCTTGAGCAGTTTGAGAGCCACACACCGCTCCCCATCCTGTGCTGCTTGCATCTGTGGTCACTTACTTGATCGCTTGGTGCAAAGGACCTGCCTTCCATGAGTCTTTTTCTGTATTGCCACCACACCAAGTCTCTTTTTGCCAGTTTTGAACACTATTTATTGTGACAAATTTTTGGAATTCCCATTCCACTGTACCAGGAAACACCTTTGAAGTTTCCTCGTATGGAACCAGGGGGTCGTGTCTAAGGCTGCTGCCATCAGCCCCAGCATTTTCATGCAATCGTCTGATGACACTGTAGTTTTCCGGGATATTGCCCTCGCTTCCTGAACTATCTTCAGCCTCATTTCGTTGGTAAGTTTTAACTTCATATTCTGAGAGTCTATTATGCACCCCAGATATTTTATCTGTCTTGTCGGAGTCAAATGACTTTTGGTGGTGTTGACCAGCCAGCCTTGATGTCTGAGACAGTCTATCACTCTGTCCGTATGTCTTTTGATCTGCTCCTCTGTCTGCTACTACCAGGAGGTCGTCTAAATAGGCCTAGATAGCAATGCCCTCTTCTCTTAATTTTGCTATTACTATAATGAGAACTTTGGAAAAAGTCCTTGGAGAGGTGCCGAATGGCAGAGCTACGAATTGATAATCTTTCCCTGCCACAGAAAAACGAAGGAACCTTTGGTGACCTGAAAAAATTGGGACATGCAGATAGGCATCTTTTAAATCTATGGATGTCATCCATGCCGCTTTTTTATGTTTGGCAATATAACTTATGGACTCCATCTTGAACGGCCTTACATGAATGAATCTGTTCAGGCGTCTCAAATCCAAGATGGTCCGAAAGCCCCCCGAGGCTTTCCTCACCACGAAGAACCTCGAGTACCACCCATTTCTTTCTGCTCTTCTGGTACTCTTACCACCACTCCTTGTTCCAACATTAATTGTAGGCTTGTCAACAAGGCCGCTCTCTCCTCCTTGTTGACCGGAACCGGTGATTGTGAAAAGAAACTTCCTGGTACTTTTGAAAACTCCATTTTGTAGCCAGATTTTAGTACTTCCAGCACCCATCTGTCATGGATGCCTCCTAGATTTGATGAAATTTTAGTAGTCTGGCTCCTACCCGCACTATCTTGGTGTCAATGTTGCTCTTTTTTAGACGGGAATCTCCCGTCACGGCCTCTTTGGCCACGAAAAGTTCCTCTATTCTGCCTCCTTCTATAGCCTCTACCTGGCCTATAAGAAGCTGAATCCCTGAACTCCTGGGACTGTCTGAATGGCTTTGCCGGAGGCAATTTCTTTGTTGCCTTGTCTTGAGGTAGCCACACCGAGTTACCCCCTGAAATTTTTGAAAATTATTTAATCCAGGTGTTTGCCGAAAAGATAATTTCCCTCAAACGGTAAGGACAATAACTTATTTTTTGATTGCACATCCGCAGCCCAAGGTTTTAACCACAGTGCTCTCCGTGTTACTGCAGCTACTGCCCCTGCTCTAGCTGTTAACTTTACTGAGTCCACCGAGGCCTCACACAAATTCAACTACTAATTGCAGATTCTGGATTGTTTTTAACAACTCGGACCTTCTTATGCCGTCCAAGACATCGGCTTCCAGTTGGTTACACCACCCTCTTAATACTCGTGATTTAACCGCCATAGCGGCTGCTGGCTTCATCGCCGCCCACAGGGTAAGATGTTGTTTCCTGAGCCCCAACTCTACCCGTCTGTCCATGGGGTCTTTGAACACATTTGCCTCTTCTAGTGGCAATGTGGTCTTCCTGGAGATGCGGGCAATAGCCGCATCTACCTTGGGAAGCTCATCCCACGAAGAAGCCCGAGTCGTATCAAACGGGTACATTTTATTCACTTTTGTAGGGACTGCAATTTTCCTATCAGGGTGCTTCCACTCCCCCTGTATCATTTCTTTCAGTGATTCGGACAGAGGAAAATTTTTAACTTTCTTTTTCTTGTCCTTGAACAGGAGCTCTAGCAGAGCTAAATCATCCTGTTTATCTTCTATATTCAGTGATTTATGAATTAATTCAAGCAGGTTTTCCACCATCACAGGATTATAACCTGTATCCGCTTTATCTGCTGCTTCCTCCTCATCTGGGTCTTGAAGCTCCCCAGATGGGCCAGCCACTGACCCTGGGTCAGAACCATCAGAGTCCTCAGACAATACTGCCCGACTCCTCTTTAAACTTAATTTAGCCAAGTCATCTTTGGTCACAAAAGTGCCTGCTAGTGCGGTTTTTAACATGTCCACCATACTGGCCATTTGGACCATAGGTATCTGCTGTGGCATTTTGCAACTATCACAGAGGCTGCCAGCATGTTTCTCTAGTAACTTTATCACATCCTATGCATTTAGGCACATGAATCCTTTTATGCTTGCTCTGCTCCTTCTCTCTGCTAGTTTCAGACCTAAGTGAAACACATAACTTAATCACTCACTACTCTAGCAAACAAAAAAATTATTTCTTCCACAAAAAAAAAAGCTCCAAGGCTTACCCTGACTTTTTGGACTGCTGTTTTTCTTCCATGGTACCAGCGGGCGTCCCAGGGGATATGGTAGGCTCCAGTCGTCCTGCTTGTTGATTAGGCTCCAGCTTCTTGCCCTTCTAGACTGCTCATGCAGCGGCACCCTTGCGCACCATATGCTTGTTTAAACAGCTCCCGCTTGCTCTCACGTGGCACGAAGTATCACGCTACAGCTGTACACTCAGTGTACACCCGGCATCTTATGCCGGAACTCCCCCCCCCCCCCCCTACTCCCTCCGGACTCTGGTTATACGGCAGCAGCCTTAATTTAACGCAACCGAGACTGACTGACTATCTCAGAATCAATAAATTAATAAATACTACATGGTTCTCCTAATATAAATTAATAAATACTACATGGTTCTCCTAATATACTCTTATTTATACTCCTGTGCGTATACTTACTTCGTTTTATATATTCTATTATACTATATTATTATTATCTTTTATTAACCTTACCACTGATTATTTTTAAACTAGTAAATATGTGAAATAATAAAAAATTCTCTTCCATATACCTCTACCTAAACTCTTATGTATACATTTATTTATTTTATTTCACGACATTTTTTGTATTGAATTTGTCCTATATCTCGAATTATGAATGGCTTATGTATCTAAATATGAGCACAAAGATATATATAAAAACGAAAGATACCTGTATTAGCCTAGAATTCTCATCACAAATTATCATAGCCTTTCTCTCTCTTCTATAACGCTTTATGTATTAGCAGAGAACATATCACCGTGATTGAATGTAATTAATCTATTAACTCTATAACTTGCGATCTATATATTTATCAATGAATTTTGTCTATATTTGATTTATGTAAGAAATATTAATGTGTTATATCGGAACAATACTGGACACACTTCTTTTACGTAGATTTATATGTTATCTAACTATATAGAATTAATTGACCACTAATCAAATAGAATCAAGCCCTATAAATACTCAAAGGTGGGAGACCAGAAATTGTCTTGAGAAAGTCTCTAGTGGTCAGAGACGAAACGCGTTGATGTCATATCCGCCTTGGCTGACTTCCGGAAATTTATCTCACTGCTGTGACGCCGCGCTCCTGCACTCGGAGCTACTCGTACTGCACGTTACTATTTCCAAGAGCACAGATTGTGCATCTCGCTGGTAACCCTGCTATATTGGGATTGGACAGACTCCCAAACCGGAGGATACTACTATTTGCCACCCCCAGGTAGAGCCGTGGAAACATCAGGCTCCACGCCTACCTCAAAATTGCTACAAGGAGGAGAGGGTGAGATACAATGTTGCCACTAATAACTAAGGATACACATATATGCCTGAACTTTATGCGTTTACCATCTACTCGCTTACTGGCTTTCATGTGCTTCCACTAATCCCTTCAATATCATCTGTCTGTCAAATCATCCTACCAGCACAAGGAATTAACTCCTAACTCATTCTATTAAATCCGGAAATCGCCATACTATTATCAGCCTTTGATTATTATAATCTACCAACGCCACCTTGCTTGCTAATTTATTCTAATATAATTTATTGTGTATTATGCTTTGTATGTATGTCTATTTTATTTTATATAAAGTTTAACTGTTTAAGTGTGTCCAGTACTCTTTTTGCTCTGCAAAATTCACACATATTTTATTATCCACTGAGCAGCGCAAAGTGTTTTTTCCAACCATCTTATGCCGGTACTTGCGTCTGCGGCGGAAGTTGTAATTCGCGTCATGATCCAGCGCCTGCTGGTGATGTCCGCCTCCTCTCCCATACAGATGAACGGAGGCCAGAACACGCGCCGCACCACGTGCCTGAGGACGCCGCCGCTCAAGCCACTCAGGGTGGCATGCAGCACCCGGGTATTAACCCGTGGAAGGCCGGCTCCCACCTTCCCTTCCGACTGACTTGTTACATAACGCCAGCAGGGATCCTTCACGGGGTAAGCCATCCATACTGCCCATTTGAAAAAAAAAAAAAAGACAGACCAAGGGGAGGAGTGGTCCTTACATAGGGGATGTGTCTTTCCTTTCCCTTTAAGAGTACTGCCCAGTGGGGGAGGAACCCAGTGTGTGACTGGCATGGGAGGAGGTAGAGGAAATTTAAAATGTCACGAAAGCTCAGACTTGCAGAAAAATTCTGTGACTCAACATCTACTGTACCCATTACTTCGTTTAACGCAAGAGTACTTACGACCCTCAATCATTTAATCCGAGTATTAAAATCTTTAATAGATTAGTGGATTGCAATGTACCCAACACCACAGCTCACCCACTGCCTAGTAGGCACAATTTATCTCATGCAGAAAGATCCGCCTTACGATCACTTAAAAGTAATGAACAGGTTACTATAAGGCCGGCAGATAAAGGTGGAGCTGTGGTGGTCCTCAACCCTGTTGACTACCACACTGAGGCAATGTGCCAATTAAGTGATGCCAATACGACCCTACTGTCACCTTCCAATCCCGGGTCAAAACCTTACCGTCTGAGGCCCTCATCAAACAGTGGATTAATCAAGATTTGTTTAATTATCTAGTGACAGACTTTCCGATCTGTCCAATCTTGTATTTAACTCCTAAAATACACAAGACCCTAGACCAGGGCTGGGCAACACCGGCCCTCCAGATGTTGATGAACTACACATCCCAGCATGCCTTGCATCAGTTTCAGCATGGCCACATAGCAAAACTAATGCAAAGCATCCTGGGATGTGTAGTTCATTAACATGTGGAGGGCCGGTGTTACCCAGCCCTGCCCTAGACAAACCACCTGGCAGACCCATATCATCTGCCAGGGGATCGTTATTTTCTAACATTGCCATTTATCTAGACAGTTTCCTGCAGCCACTTGTGCAGAAAACCAGAAGTTACCTCAAAGATACTGCAGATTTTATTGCCAAAACTACCGTACAATAATCAACACCTTTTGGTGACTATGGACGTTACGTCCTTATATACAGTCATCCCTCATGATTTGGGCCTACAGACAACCAAGGATGCACTCTTGAGCAACAATCAGACTACCCCACTTGTTGATTTCCTGATTGCACTGCTGGAGCTTACACGAACGTGTAATTATTTTCGATATGCAGACCGCTATTACCTCCAGACTGCGGGTACTGCTATGGATAGTAACATCGCACCCTCAGACGCGAACCTGGTTATGGACGCGTATGAGAGGACCCACATACACCCGCAGTTTGGAAGTAGACTGTAATTTAGCATTTTATCATCGATTTATAGAGGACTTCTTCCTAATATGGAACATCATTCAGGAGTCCCTGCAAGAGAGGTTTCGACATCTAAACATACTTGATTTGCCAATCAGATTTACAATCAAAATTCAAACTAAAATCGATTGAATTCTTAGATGTCACTGTATTTGCTGCCGATGGTGGTTATGGCCATAGTTTATACCGCAAACCCACTGATCGAAATACACTCTTGAGATCAGAGAGTTTTCACCCAGTGGGGCTGAAATACAATTTGCCCATATCACAATTCTTGCGAGTATTGCGCAACAATTCCGATGCCGACACCGCAGAATTACAGTTGCAAGAAATGGTCCAGCGCTTTCGCCATAGAGGTTATTGCAATCCAACCATCACCAGCTGCCTAGGTAAGGCAAGAAAAATATACAACACTGGAAATCAAAGGCGAAAACAGCAAGTGAGTGACCCGTTTGTGATTACAACCACTTACAATACAGCCAGTCATCTACTGCAGAAAAACATCAGGCAGCATTGGCACATTTTATCCACCGACTTCCAAATACCCTCATCAGCTACAATAGAGGATGTAACCTTAAAGACCACCTAATGCGACCAGAACTGACACCAACTGACATCAAAAAGTCATGGCTGGCTACCCCAGCCATGCACGGGGTGCAGAAGCATGAATACTGGTCCCACTTTTCATCATCCTTACACGGGGAGGAAGATAGAGATTCGACATCGATTGTCATGTAATCTATACACTGAGCTGTCCATGTTCTATGACATATGTCGGCAAAACTACTTGCTCATTCAGACAATGAATGGCCAATCACCGGTCTTTCACCTCAACTGCCCTCCAAACAGGAATAACAGACAAACCGGTGGCCAGACATTTTCTGACAGAAAACCCATCCCCTGTCCTCACTCCGATGTATGATTATCGACAGGATCCCACCACCAACTCGAAATGCTTCTAAAACGAGAGGCAATGTGGATTCACAAACTGGACACCATTTGGCCACGTGGCCTGAATGACTCTCCATTATAATAGCTTTTTGGATGATTAAGATACTAAAAACCATGTCAGTAGCCTCTGGACCTATAATCACCTACTTACTTAGGTATACGTCTTTGCGGAGTAACCTATGGCCCAATGTAATTTATGCAGGGCGCATATATATGAATTTGCCTTTAATTTGAAATAACCTTATGGCCCATCTAGCTATATATGTCTTTCTTATTTATTTTGTTAGTTAAGTTTCCTTTTTTCACATTTTTTCTTTGAGTGAGAGATATCATTATATTATTATTCTCACATTTATATATCACCTATATTTCTTATACTGTGCAATCAGGTCACATTGTCAATATGTAACCCGGCAAGCTCCCCCATTAATATTCTACCTTATACCACTGTATAACATTATTTAAAAGTCACCGCTCTGCAGCCAATCAACGGCTGAAAACTCATTTATTATAAACCAATCACGCAATTTGCATTCCATACTGCGCTTTACGCTCCGGACAGACCCTTTCGTGTCTGGGCAGTTGAATGCTGAGAGCTGCTAAATGTATCAGTCTGTTGTATAACTGTGTGAGCCATGTGACGCTATAATTGTCTAGATAAAAGCGCACAGTATGGTATCTATTGTGACAATACCATATGGGAATTAGCTTCCGGGTCAATGGGGAGCATAAATATAGAAGCAATAGCAAACCTCATTACTCTTGACAAAGGTCCTAGAGGTGGACCGAAACGTCGACCACACAATTGTCTGCCACACTGCTTGATTAAACATATTTTAAGCTGCAAGATATATATAGTGTTACAACATTATGGTTGTATCACATGCTTTAAAATATGATCAGGTGCTCTGGTTAAAAAAAATAATAATAATAATTCTAGCAGGTGTACAAACATACCCACACTACATAGACTTACCAATGTGAGCTCTATCAGAGATCGTAAGCCTTTTTTCCCACCCAGCCAAACCTAAATAAGAACAAATGTGTTAATATAAGAAAGAAAGGAGTGGAAAGAACACAAACATCAGTGTAAGAACAGAAGAGTTTACTTGCCTTTTCCTTTTTTCAAGTTTTTCTCAGCTTCTTCAAATAATCCAGGAAGATGAATTACAACTCCATTTCCTATACAATATGAACAGGCAAATAAACTTGGTTAAGCATTGTTTTAACATAACTTACTGTAGGTAGGTCCTTAATATATCGTTTCGATTAACTACTGTATGTGCTTTGTAGGATATTCATGCCACTTCCTCTACATCAGTTTTACCAAGCTGTAATAAATTACCACCCACAAATTTTGTCTCAATGGATTTCCTTACCACTACTGATGCCTAGAGTGATGTTTGTTTCTTATGGCAAGGATGGCTAATTTTTGGCGAGGAAAAGCTATTCTCACCGTATTCAACATTTAGGAGTAATCCTCTATCCCCTTAAATGGCAAGGTTCACCGCAAACGCAGCTATACCGCTGCATTTTGTTGCAAAACCTGCCGTCTTGATGGCCACACTCTAAGTTTCAACCTTGCTAAAAAGAACCAACGGGGTGGAAACTGTGACTGAGGGCATACAATAATCTGATGGTGAGCTATTGGCACTGCTCCAGTCAGGGGCTCGCAGACGGCTTTGAATACACCCCAGTGTGTGTGTCTCACAAACTAGACTATTATAGTAATTTTGTACACGAGATTTGTTATCCACATATGTATATTATTTTACTATACTTTATAGGTTAATACGTCATACTATTTGTGCAGTTCTATAATAAAAATATATTGAGACCGAACACTAGGGGCCAGATGTATCAAGTGATAAAATAGAGAGTGATAAACAGCCAGCAAATCAGCTCCTACCTGCCATGCCACAAGCTGGGTTTGAAAAATAACAGGTAGGAGCTGATTGGCTGCTTGTATATCACTGTCCACTTCATCACTTTTTGAAGCAGGATACATCTGGCCCTAGATGCTGTATCTTAAATAGTGTAAAGCAGGCATGTCCAACGTTGGCCCTCCAGATGTTGTGAAACTACGCATCCCAGCATGCTTTGCAATAGTTTTAGCATTCTCTAATGCTAAAACTATTATGTGTGAGATCAATGTATTTCTGGTATTGTGTGTAAAAACAGGCCTGCTATTATTATGTGGGAGATCAGAACATGTCTTGTATTATGTGTGTAAACTATTGGTGACCCAGGGAGTGTAACCATCTGTATAGTTCTCGAGTTAGGATGTCAGATAAGATCTGAGACCCCTCATAAACCATGGTCCAGAAGAGGTCAGAGATGGTCTCCTTCCTTCAGATCTCTGATCAGTGAAGCCTGTCTGCTATGCATCTCTCTTGATAAGGAAGTAGTATCAATCACTTTGAAAACAGCAGGCGAATTCTGCATGTACTGTAGAAGATACATTACCAGGGACATTCCCTAGTTCCAGCAAGGAACAGGTCAAATCCCAAGGGTGGCAGGGATGAGGGAGCCTGTAAGTATAACTGTCCCTTGTCAATAAGTCAGTGTCACTTCTTGGGGGAACAGCAACTTGCTAGAGGCAACCCGTTTGATTTCATGTGGAGACCCCCCCACTACAGAATGAGTACTTGGGTGTAAGATACCGTTCTGTAATTTTTTTAAATTCCCTTTTATTTCTGAATTGCATTTCTCTTGTGTGTACTTTTAAAATCATTGTAATATCTTGTAACCCTTTTTATCCCTTAAAGCTCTGTAGTATTTCTAGGAATAAATAATACATATTCCCAGTTCTGATTTAGTGATTATTAGGACCTCCATGAGGCACAGGGACCCTGTAGTCTGACAGTAGTCTTTGGTCTGCGGGCAGATCTCCGGTGGCTAACCATGCTGCCTGGACTGTCCAGCTCCCCGAAGGCTAACACAGATTTAGGGACATTATCTAAGCAATCTCACTAGATCGCTTAAAAAATGTCCCTTACAGTGCTCCATGCTGGATATTAATCGGTCAGGGCCAGTGTTCTCTCCAGAGAACACTGGCCCTGAAAGTTCGTTCAGCACACAGCGCTGACATCGCCATGTGCTGAGTGATTTTGCCAAGCATATCTCAGAAGGCTCAGAAAATCTTTACATGTGTAGGCCCTTTTACAATGTTAGGATCTGACAAGCAGATGTTACATATGCACGGAATGTAGCGTTTAGTAACAAATGTTGCTGAATTGCCATTGTACACATACACACAGGGCGATTTCAGCTTCGCATATGTACTAAGCAATGTAGTGTCAGCTATTTTCCTTTTTCAAAGTGATTAGGTCTGAAAAACCCCCAATGTTTTATTTCTGTGTGCTTGGTTGAAAGTTCACTACAACCCATATAAAATACTCGTCCTTAAAAACCATTGTTACAGTAGGTCACAATTACTTTCCATTTGCCCTTCAGTTACATATATATAACAAATTCTGTAGCAAAATACTAAATATCATCAACTAATACAAAAAAAAAAAAAATTAAATGGAAGTAGTGCATGTTATGCATTTTTACACTAGTGCACTTACCTATGAAAGCTATAACTTTGGGATTTATGATTCCACTTGGCAAAAGGTGAAAGTCATATTCCACAGAGTCCACTACAACCGTGTGACCTGCATTGTTTCCTCCCTGCGGTGGTAGAGAAAAAAAATAAAATAAAAGTGGAACATTTGCAATTGCTCTATAGCACTGCCCTGTCAGGTTCAAGAACAGACTACAATGTTTAAACCTCCTATTCTTAAGGTACATAGAAACTGGTTTTGCCCATGAGCGATGCTAATAAAATAGCTGCCCGATAAATAGCTTAGTGTGTACTTATTTCCATATTAGGAGACTCAGACTATGGAAAGTGGCCCACTCTGCCTATAATACAGGCTGAGTAATATGCCAATACACACTAGGAGATTGAGCTAAAAAAAAAATAAAGGGGGGGGGGGGGGGAGCTACTTTGTGCTCAAAATCACCTACTTTGTATGGGCCTTTAGATTATTATAGGACCTTTAAGATAGCATCTTAAAGGTCCATACACACTGGGCAACTATGCCCAGCGTGTATGGATAGCGATGTCAATCATCGCTGCGGGGAAAGCCGCTCAATGCATACACACTGAGCGACTTTTCCCCCTGCCTGGCGCAGAGCTATGCAAAGCTGTCCCCAATGCCTGGTATAACCAGCAGATGAGCGGCTTCCCTGGTGATGATGGAGCGTGCAGCAGTGCTCACCGCTCATTGCTGGGGCATACACACTGGGCGGCTTTGAGCTTAACGCTGCTCAAACAGGCTGTTTTGAGCGGCTTTCAGCTCAAAGTCGCCCAGTGTGTATGGGCCTTTACACTTGCAATATAGGTTTTTGAATACATATATATGTGCACCGAATTAAGGGGATTCTTCACCGTTAGAGCAGTGACATTCTGGAACTCCTTACCAGTGGGGGCGGTTACAACAACTTCAATTGGATACATTTTTGGCCACTTAAGGTCCATACACACTGGGCAATATTACCCAGCGTGTATGGGGCCCGATTACAATGTAAGCCTTACACCCCACCGCTCATCTGCAGGTAATACACTAGTGTGTAAAGGGCTTAAGGGAATCATAGATATTACTTACTCAAGTCAGAAGACACAAGTTAAATAGGTTGAACTAGATAGACGAACGTTTTTTTCAGCCATAATTACTATGTGACTATGTAAGTACCTTCACTTTAAAATGAACCACTTAAGTGGTGTAGCCAGAAATTTTCTGGGCTCAGCTGCGCTGCCACAGCGGACTGTCCCGAAAATATCTGAGCATACCACCAATATGAAGTGGTGCCTGCAGCTGTGCACCATTGGCGCATCACCTGTCCGGGCACCCCCCACTTCCTTTCCCCTCCCCAGCGATCGTACACCAGAGCTCCCCTTCCGCCATTAGTTGCAGGGAGCAGGCTCGGGAACATTTAGCACTGCTCTGGGCAAATGGAGGGGGGGGGGGTGGCCACGAACATTCCGGAGCCTGCCTGCCAGCGCACTACATTTTTAGATTGAGAATAAGCAGGTTACAGGAGCCCTCCTAAGTGATCTCCAGTGGAGGGGAGAGACAAAGGACTTGGCTAATGGGAGAGGGGGAAGGCTGCCATGTTAATTGACTGCAGGATTTGCTGGGTCAAGTTAGCCAGTGAACAGATGGACCAGGGGGATTTGTGCCCTGCTTGCGATGCTGTTCCCAGTGGGGCTCAAGTTCAGAGGGCAGCAGTCAGAACTTGTGTGGGCGGCTGCCCTAGGCAGGTCTATGGCTGACCTGGTACAGGCACTTAATAGGCAGAGGGATGATCTTTCTAGCTCCCATAGATTGTGGTCTTCCTCTCAGTATTTACGTGAGCTCCCCTCCACCTTTTCAGGGAGATCCTTCCTTGTTGCAGGTTATGCAGCACACAGCACAGGGTGTGCATAAAATGAGTGTGTTAATGGAACAGTTTATTCCTTTGGTTACCTCTACCAGACACCCCTTATCTGATCCATCGCTCCTTAATCTTGATTCAGAAGAGCAGAGTGAAGGTGTTGCAGAAACTGTGTGGGTACAGTAGGAAGTTGTGTTTAAAAGGCAATGCAAGTCTGCAGTCACCTTTCCTACTGAAAAGAGCATGTCAGATATTCTGGGGGTGGCGTGGAAAACGCCAGATAAAAAGGTTGTTATGCCCAAGAGATTTGATGCTTTATACCCCATGCCGGAGGATCACAAAGTTATGGGAAAGGGTGCCTTTGGTAGATGCACCTGTGGTCTGTCTGTACAGGGAGGTGCAGCCTTTAAGGATTCAGATGAATCCTTAAAGGCTGAACCTGGAAGGTTGCCTTACGGTCATTTTTGAAGGGGTGGGGTTTACCCTGCGTCCTATTATGGCATCAGCCTAGGTCCCTAGGGCCATTAAGGTAACATCAGACACATCTGATGTTGATCCTGAGCTTTCTTCTTTGGCGGAGAAGTTGAAATGTGCAACAGAATATGTGTGTGAAGCTGCCCAGGAAGGGATCACAATGGCATCCAAGGCGTCGGCCATTTCTGTCATGGCTAGGCAAGCCCTCTGGATCAAAGCCTGGGAGGCGGATAGTGATTCCAAGAAATCAATTGAGGCTTTGGTGTTTAAAGGTGAGGTCCTTTTTAACGCTGAATTGGAGGCTTTAATTAAGCAGGCCACGGGGGGGGGGGGGGGGAGAGAGTTCCCCCCCTGGGCCATCTTGTAAGCAGGGCAGTCCCCACTTGGTGCGTTTCGCCCTTCCTTTTTCTCCTTTCAGGGCAATGTGTCTGGCAGGGGGAAGTTCCCTGCAAATAGAGGAAAGTTTTCCAAGCCCCATTTCAGTGCTTTCGACAAGAAGCATTCCACCAAGCTTACTCAGCATGACAGGGTGCGGACTCCCCATTCTTGGAGCAGTGGGGGGGGGGGGGGTCTCCTCCTGCAGTTTCAGGTTTCTTCACCCCTTTGCCTTGGGAGTCGCGGAAGAGAGGGGCTCTGTTGGGGGCAGTGACCTCTCCCATTCACAATCTTCTGCACGCCCGCAAAAGACTTCGGTGGGCGGGCCCGCCCACATTTGTGTCATAGGCGGGCAGACACGCCTATATTCGTGACTTCGCCTGGTGGGCCTGCCCCCATTTGTGAAGTCAGCGAGCAGGCGGTCCTGCCCCGCAGTTCAGTGCCCCATTTTCCTCCAGCACCCTGCGCTCCTGGGATGCTGGACGGAACACTACCAACTATTGGTGGACTATAGCAAAAAGGACTAGGATGAGGCTGACAAAGCGGGTGAAGAGCAAGATACAAAATTTGAGGACCATCTTCAAAAAGGAAAATAATAGAGTTAAGTATTCACAGCATTCCGGTGTAGGAACAATTCAAGTCTACAAAACATCCTTATGGTACTACGAACTTCACCTATTCAAGAAGCAGTGACCTTAGTTTATAGGTGCCATACCCTCTGGGGCAGATGGCAGAGGCTAATCGGGAGAATCCTGAAAGTGTGGATTCAGTAAGTAACTAAATATTTTTCACATACTATGTTCTTCAAGTAACAAAGTATATTACATGTGCTTAATTCTAATTGTAAATGGAGTCAGCGGGTGTTCCAGAAGCCGTACCACAGAGTGAGCAGAAACAGTCAACTCCCCAGAACCAGAAAAGAGTTGCAGAATCAAGTCTGATAACTGGGACACCTTCGTTGTCAGAGCGAATTTAGAGGAACGCAGAGGAAATACTTCAAAAGCCCCATGACAAATATTCAATTTTTGGAATGCATGTGGCTGCTGAAGTGCACAAAATGTCTCAGGATGGACTTGGGGGCGGGCAGGTGGAGGTGTGGCCGGATTTACGGGCGGGCAGAGGGGTGGACAGACGTGCATCTTCTTCCTGCTGTCTCAGTGTTGATATGGAGCAGGGTGAGGCAGCAGGGCGGTCTGCGGGCTGAAAGTGGATAATCCTTCAGCCCAAGCTGCATATACGCAGCAATGATGGATGAAAAAAAATATATCACTAGACATGCTGGTAAAACCAGCCTCACTAGTGATGATGCAAGAAGTTACCACAGTGCACATAATCTAGTGTTCCCGCTAGGCTGTTTTAGCGGGGCGCTGCGCCCTGCCCCTCCAGCAGCGCTCCGCTAAAAGAGCCTGCTGCCTGACTAATGTTGTGCCCGGGGAAGCTCCAGGCACCGCAATCTCTGCGGCGCTAGGCTTCCCCGGCAGCTCACGGACTTCGGCGGGGCCAGACGGAGGAAGCCCGGGCATGCCTCCTCTGGTGACGCGGCGGCCCAGGCACGCCTCCTCTGGTAACGCGGCAGCCCGGGACCGCCTACAACGATGACGTTGGCGGGCCCGGTCTGCCCCCATCCCGTACAGCGGCGCCCTGCCCCCAAAAATTCCTAGGGGGAACACTATAATTATTACTAATGTGGCCTGACAGGCTTAGAGCCTGCAGGCTGGTTAGGCAGCGATCTCCTCATGGCAATGCGGCGGCAGCTCTCCGCCTCCACAGTCAGTGCAATACAGGGGGGGGGGGGGGGGAGTAAACGAGAAAAAAAAGAACGGAAAAGTGTGCGCGGTTATAAGGAGGTGGAGCATCGGACTCCCTCTACTCCTTCCATTCCCGGGAACAAGAGAAGGTCTTGACGGCGCTGAACTTGTGTGTCCCACAAAATATGTGTTTCTCGTGATATGGAGTAAAAATATATATAAAAAACTGTTAGAATTTCTAGAAACAAAGGAAAAAGTGTTTTGCAGAAAAAACACTTAGTGGGGGGGATTCTTTCACAAACTCACTGATAAGGGGTGTAGTACAGGTGTATAAAGGTATCTTTTTATAGGTCCACCCGTGTAGATGATGATAGATGAAAATACCAATATGGTTGAATGGTGTCCAAAAGTGCGTACCGTACTCACTGTATAGACAGGAGCTTGACGCCTATAACGGTTTCTTTTGCTGACACAAAATATTGTGAGATATCCAATTACCAAAATAGGTGCCTACCATACTCACTGAGCGTGTAGGTGGGATAAACACATAGTGTTTTCTTTAAATAAGGCCTGGTCCCTCAGACTCTCATCAACCTCATACCAGAGGTGTATATGCAAAGAGAGGAGGAGGAGGACCGGTCTCAGTAAAAGATTTTATTATTGGTACAACTGAAATGTGGCCAATTGGCCAATAGCCACAAAGAGATAGTCCAATAAACAAAGTAAAACAAAGATAAAAGCACTCACTTTTCTGCCAACATGTTTTGGTGGTCACAGCAGCCTTTTTCAAGGTAGAGAGTGAGTGAACTGGCAGTGATTAAATAGCAATAAGGAGGAAACACTTCTGGGTTAATATGATTAAAGAAAAAAGTCTTAAAAGGGTTATAGTAAGCTTAATTATAGGTGCTACAGTAGCGCCCAAGCTGAAGAAACCAGCTTCAAAATGCCTTGTACTTTACAAGCGTGTAATCAGGAGTTTGCCGCAGTGGAACGCATAGTAGCGCGTCCCTTCTGCGTTGTGGAACGCATACTCGGAAGTGTCGTATTAGACACATCTCTGCTAGTCGGGTCATTAGTTGAATGCACTGCATCGGACTTCCGGGCTGTCAAACGCACAGCCGGAAGTTGGATGACACTCAAAGGGCAAAAGCAAGGATTATACTCACGATAATACCTTTTCTTCGGAATACTTCATGGCAGCCATTACATTAGGTTCATCCCTCTCTCCTCTCCAATTAGACAGGTAGTTTTTTTCCCCCAGGATCCAGCCCCTCCTCTTCCACTCTATATAACCCAGCACCTCCCTGCTAACCATAGTCTTTGACTGTCTCCGTCCCGATCCTAGGGAAAAAACACAAACAGGGAGGGCAGAAAATTTTTGGGCTGCCATGAAGTATTCCGAAGAAAAGGTATTATCGTGAGTATAATCCTTGCTTTCTCTTTCATACTTCATGGCAGCCATTACATTGGGATGTACCAAAGCAGTAGGGTGGGCTTATACTATAACTCAAGCCAAAACTTGTTTAAGAATCTCGCTTCCGAAATTAGGAATTGAGACATCCAACGCATAATGCCTGGAGAAGGTATGTAACGAAGACCAAGTGGCTGCTTGACAAATCTCCTAGGCTGAAACTTTGGCCTCTCGCCCATGAAACCGCCATTGCCCTTGTTGAGTGAGCCTTAATGCTTTCTGGTACCACACGACCCACTTTCTTATAGGTAAATGCAATTACTTCTCTCAGCCACCTTGAAATTGATTGCTTCGATGGAGCTAATCCTTTCTTCGCCCTCTGGGGAATCACGAACAATGCTTCTGACTTCCTGAACCCAGCCGTTCTGTGCAGATCTATCTTGATAGCCCTCAAGACATCTAACGTATGTAATTTTTCCTCTTTTTTCGTCAGAGGATTTTGGAAAAAACAAGGCAAAATAATCTCTTGACTCAAATTAAATGAGGAAATGTAGGAAGGATGGTCTGGTCCTCAGTACCACCCGATCTGGAAAAATTTTCAAATACTGTTCTTTAATACACAGTGCATGAATTTCACCCACTCTTTGCTGACGTTATCGCTACCAAAAACAACATTTTCCACGTCAGGAATTTCAAATTAACTCTGTCCAATGGCTCAAACGGAGCCTCCATAAGTCCATTTAGAACTAAATTAAGATCCCACTGGGGGACTATTGACCTAACTCTAGGCCGAATCTTCTTAATAGCTTGACAAAATCTCCTTATCAAACTATGCTCTGCAAGTTTCTTGTCTAGTAGCACACTCAACGCAGAGATCTGAACCTTGAGTGTCGCAACCGAAAGCCCTTTATTAAGACCATCAAAGAGAAACTGTAAAACTTGGGGTATACTTGCTTTAGGGAAATCTAATTTGCCTTCCGACCGTCTCGCAAATACTACTCCTTTTACTCCTAAAAACTGAAGATTTTGCGTTGGTCTTAAACAGCTTTTCTCCCAGTTTACTAGCCACCCGTGTTCTTGAAGAAACTGAATGGTGTAATCTCTTGCTGCCATCACCTCTTCCTCTGATTGTGCCACAATCAAAAGATTGTCGAGATATGCCCATATCATGCTCTTCTTTTTTCTAAGCTCTTCTATCAATACCACTAACACCTTGGTAAAGACTTGAGGCGATGAGGTGAGGCCGAAGGGCAGACAAGTGAATTGGTAATGACCGTGATCCACGCAGAATCTTAGATATTTTCTGTCGTCTGGAAAAATGGGAATATGGAAATAGGCGTCTCTTAAGTCGATGGAGACCATATAGTCGTTCTTTCTTATACCCATCAGAATAGACCTTGTGGTCTCCATATGACATTTTCTCTTTTTCATGCGCAAATTTAACCTTCTTAAATCTAATATAGTTCTGTTACCTCCAGAACTTTTGCTGACAATGAACAGACGGGAATAAAAACCGGACCCTCTCTCTCCGTCTGGCACCTTCACCACTGCTCCCGAGGTGATGAGCCCTTTTAAACTTAAAGTTAGAGCTCCCCTTTCTAACTTCGAAACTGGGAGCTCTGAAACACAAAACTTTGCTACTCTTGGTTTTGACATGAATTCTAGATGATAGCCAGTCTTGACCACCTCCAGAACCCATCTGTCTCGAACGGTCTGTTCCCAGATGTGAGCAAACACCAATAGCCTTCCTGCTACCGGAACTTGCTCCACCATGGGACCACCGTCACTGTTTCTGCACGGCTCCAGAATTTTCACCTTTTTTCTTAATGTATTGGTGAAAAAACGCCCTGGATGTCCCTTGAGTGTATCTGTCTCGGACCGACCTACCCGGTCTGTATGACCTGGCTTGTCTATAGGCTTGTCTTGTAGAAAAGGAGGAAAACCGCCCTCTTCTGTCTTGTGGTAATCTTACCGATTTACCGCCTGACATCCTTTGAATCATCTGATCCAAGCGACTGCCGAAAAGAAAGGCACCTTCATAAGGCAGCGTTGCCAGTTTGTTTTTTGAATGGGAATCTGCCGCCCATGATTTAAGCCATAAGGCCCTACGAGCCACAACCCCTGAGGATAGAGACTTTGCCGCAAAATCTAAACTATCTAAAGAGGCTTCACACATAGTCCACCGCAAGCTGTATCTGGGTTAGACTCTTGCTGATTTGATCACGGGAGACTTTCTTGCAGATCTTCTTGCAAGGCCGAACACCAGATCCTGAGTGCCCGGGAGAGTGAGGCCATGGCTACTCCCGATTTTAGCGAGACCGAGGAGGAAATATGCAACCTCTTCAACGCACTTTCCATCCTTTTATCCATCGCGTCCTTAAGTGATGCCCCATCCTCAAGCGGAATAGTAGTACGGGTAGTCACTTCCGACACCGCTGCATCAACTTTAGGAATGTTACACCATTTAATAAATTCTTCGTCTTCAATAGGAAACATTTTCTGTATTCTCTTTATTGAGCCTACTCTTTTATCCACACTAAGCCATTCCTTAGTTAAAATGTCTTTCACAATTTTATGCACCGGGAAGGACCTTCCCTTTTTTGATCTGTCTTCAAAAAAAAAAGCATCAAATTCAGACTTCACGGGTTGCTTATAATTGAGCGTTCTATAAAGGTTCTTCAGAACTGCCTCCACTAGATCTACGTTAAACAGGCGTTCATCCTCCAGCACTTCGCCTGACTCTGCTGACGATCTGCCAGACATATCCTTATCCATATAATCATGCATAGATTCATCACCATCATCTCTATCAAGACTAGTCTGTGACCTGGATCTCTTATTCCCAGTATATTCATCCTTAGAAACAAAATTCTTTTTCATCCAATCTCTCAATTCTGATAACTGTGCTGATATATTCATTCTAACATCCTTCTTTGTTAAACAGTCTAAACAAAGTACTGTCTCTCCAACAAAGGTTTTATCACAGCCTGGACAGACTTTTAGTATCCGCCGGAAGTGATGCCAGCGTACTCGCCGCGAGCAGAGCACCGGAGCCGCCGGGGAGCACGTTTGCCGGAATGGCGCCGAGGACCACAGGTAACAATACTACTCACCCTGCCTAGGACGTCATAGGGAGGTGGGGGGGGGGGAGAATCGCCGCAGGCTCCAAGTCCTTGCCACCGGCCCCGGACACACATATAGGCTTAAGGCACCGCCAGCCTGACCACCCAGGCCCCCGGCAGCATAACCAGCCTACCGGGCATTTTTTGAAAAATAAAGAAATAAAACTAACTACCTGTCACAGACAGGAGACAGGAAAAAGACTATGGTTAGCAGGGAGGTGCTGGGTTATATAGAGAGGAAGAGGAGGGGCTGGATCCTGGGGGAAAAAACTACCTGTCTAATTGGAGAGGAGAGAGGGATGAACCCAATGTAATGGCTGCCATGAAGTATGAAGGAGAAAAATAGTAATTCTATAGGGCTCCATAGAGCACAGAAAAAAATAGCGATTTGTCATTGTAGGACAGGATATCCATATATACATGGAGATCAGCCTCACAGTATTAAAACCCTATACATATTTGTACCTCATAAAAACAAGGGGATGTGTTTACTCCATTTACATAATAAATACAATTGCATTTGAGAATATAAAGATACAAAAGTACAAAAATATGAAAACAACATTTTACATGATAAATACAATTGCATTTGATAGTATAAAAATACAAAAGTACAAAAATACAAAAACAAGAACGTACATTAGAAAAATATAAAAATATATTTTAAAATATTTTAAAATATTTACAGAAACCACTTCAATTCAAAATCGTGGTTTAAGCCATCAGGAGATAGAGTGGACAGATTAAAAATCCATCGCATCTCCGTTTGGGCGAGGCTAACATCTCTATTATTATATCGCCAGTTGGTTTTAACCGTCTCCAGCCCCCAGAAGCCTGTAATATACTTGGTGGAGCTGTTATGTATTTCTAAAAAATGTACAGAGAAAGTATGTTCTTTAAAGGATTTTCTTAAAATCTGCATATGCACCTTACTATATCCCTTTTAAGACGTTTTTCTTTAATCATATTAACCCGGAAGTGTTTCCTCCATATTGCTATTTAATCACTGCCAGTTCACTCACTCTACCTTGAAAAAGGTGGCTGTGACCGCAAAAACATGTTGGCAGAAAAGGGAGTGCTTTTATCTTTATCGGTTTGTGGCTATTGGCCACATTTCAGTTGTACCAATAATAAAATCTTTTACTGAGACCGGTCCTCCTCCTCCTCCTCCTCCCCTCTTTGCATATACACCTCTGGTATGAGGTTGATGAGAATCTGAGGGACCAGGCCTTATTTAAAGAAAACACTATGTGTTTATCCCAGCTACACACTCAGTGAGTATGGTAGGCACCTATTTTGGTAATTGGATCTCACAATATTTTGTGTCAGCAAAAGAAACAGTTATAGGCGTCAAGCTCCTTGCTATACAGTGAGTACGGTACACACTTTTGGACACCATTCAACCATATTGGTATTTTCATCTATCATCATCTGCATGGGTGGACCTATAAAGATACCTTTATACACCTGTACTACACCCCTTATCAGTGAGTTTGGGTACGAATCCCCCCACTAAGTGTTTTCCGCAAAACACTTTTTCCTTTGTTTCTAGAAATTCTTACAGTTTCACATATATTTTTCCTCCATATCACGAGAAAGCAGCGAATTATACTCACCGATAATTCCATTTCTTCATAGAGATCCCATGGCAGCCATAACACTGGGATATCCTCCCTCTCCTCTAGTTTGGACAGGATGTTTTTCTAGGGACCGCCCACCTGGTGGTATATAACCTCACTCCTCCCCTTCCTCCTTGTCTTTTGAGTGTCTCCGTATTTATATCCCTGGAAAAACACTACAAGGGGAGGGCATTCTGATGGCTGCCATGGGATCTCTAAGAAGAAATGGAATTATCGGTGAGTATAATTCGCTGCTTTCTTCTACGATCCCCATGGCAGCCATAACACTGGGACATACCCAAGCAGAATACAGGGTGGGAAACCATAAATGCAATATGATTTACTTAGCAAGTGACCTTGCAAGACAGGACCCCCAAGAGGTCGGTAGCAACATTTAAAGCATAATGTTTAGAGAACGTATGAATAGATGACCAAGGTGTTGCTTCACAAATGTCCTTTCTGGAAACCTGAGTCTTCCTAGGCCATGAAGTCTCCACAGCTCTGGTTGAGTGTTTGATTAACACCTGAACCTCTCAAACCTATTTTTTTTTATATGAATATAATCAGGTCTCTAATCCATATAGAGATGGGCTGAATTGTGGGAACACAAGCTTCTTATTTTCTTCTATGATCACAAATAAATGTTTTGATGATCTTATGTCATTCTGTTTAAGTAAATGCCAATACTTCTGACTAGGTCTGGTGTATACCAGTCTTCATCTCTCTTGTTCTTAGGTTCATGATGAAAAGCCAGTAGTACAATATCCTGATTCAGATGGAACCAGTAATCACCTAGGGTAGAAATATTAGCATGCGTCCTAGGTACAACTTTATCCAGCAAAAGGTTTAGGTATGGTTCTTAAATCCACAAGCCTATAAATCACATACTCCAATCGAAGACATAATTGCTACTAAAAACACAATCTTCCAAGTCAAGAATTTGAGAGGATTTTCTAGTAATGGTTCAACGAGTTGTTTCATTAATGCATACGACCTAATTCAAGTCCCAAGGAACCACTAAGGATTTGATGGGCAGACATTATTTTAATGGTGTAGCAGAATTTCTTAATTACAATACCATCTGCCAATCTCCTATCTAGGAGTACACTTAGGCCACTATCTGTCCTCTATGGGTGAAAGTTAGGCCTGGAAAGAAACCATTACGCAGGAATTGTAGGACTTGCGCCATCGCAGAGTTCCTTATAATAGGTGTGCGAAAAAACTTCCTTTCTTGTAATAGAATCTGGGTTACTTGCTCTGACAAAAACTTCTGTCTTAACAGGTTCCATTCAAATCACCAATCCTCCAAGCATAATCGTGCTGGATCTAGATGGTATATCTGACCCTGATGTAGAAGGTCTGGCATAATTGGTAATGTCCAGGGTACCTGCATTGCCTTTTTTTAAGGCTGTTGTGAACCACATTCTCCTTGGCCAAAATGGGGAGGACTGCTATATCCTCCCCCTGATCCTATTGGCTTTAGGATGCGACTGAGGGAAAAAGGAGGTAACATATCCTAGGTGACAATTCAACCGAATTAGAAAAGGTCGGTACTTGTGTATTATAGCGGCGCCCCCGATGTACATCGCACGATGAACGCATCCCGCATCGCATGCCATGTACCGGATGGCATGCGATGCGATTTTGACCCCCTATGCGATTAAAAATCGTATAAGCACCCTAATGGGTGCTTACAATGTTAAATGCACCCCCACACTATAAGCGTGAACCCGAAGCATGGCGAGCGCAGCGAGCCCGCGAGGGGCGGCGGTACGCGTCCTACAACCTTTTCATACCCCCACTATCCACGTCGGCGTGGAGTTGAGAATAGAATAGTGTGGCGAGCCCGAAGCGTGGTGAGCGCAGCGAGGGGACGCGGATACCTTCACAGGTAAACGCGTCCCTTCGCGGGCTTCACAGGTATCCGCGTCCGCTCGCCACGCTTCGGGCTCGCCACACTATTCTATTCTCAACTCCACGCCGACGTGGATAGTGGGGGTATGAAAAGGTCGTAGGACGCGTACCGCTGCGCTCGCCACGCTTCGGGTTCACGTTTATAGTGAGGTGGTGGCGTGGGGGTGCATTTAACATTGTAAGCGCCCTAATGGGTGCTTAAATTGTATAAGCACCCATTAGGGTGCTTATACAATGTTTAATCGCATCGCATAGTATGGCATTGTATGCCATGTACAATGGCATACAATTTGAAAATTGTATGCCATCGCACACTATCCAAGGAAATCGCATACCATCGCATGAGTTATGGCATGCGATGCGATGGGCGCCGCCAAAATACACACGTACCAAGGTGTCTACTGCATTTGTTCTGGAAAGATAGAATCTGTAATAGAATGCGTCTGCTTCTTGTTGACATGAGTTGCCATCGCTGCCAAAATTATGAACCACAGGAAAACTGTTGCTCAATTCCCAAAAAGGATTTTGCTTCTGCTGATGTATTTGCCAATGTATTTTCTCATCCGGCCTTTGATGGTTCATATATGCTTATGACCGTAACATTGGCTGAAAAGACTAATGCTGGGTACACACCAAAACGATTTGGATTGGATGCAAATCGGATCGTACGATTTGCATACGATTTGCATATGATCCGATCCCCTCTGTATTCAGATGAATGGATCTTTTACAGATCCTACCTGCAGAAGGTAGGATCGGATTAGGATCCAATTCAGATCCAACCAAACGATTTTGACCAAATCTGCATCCAAACGATTTTGACCAAATCTGCATCCAGTCTGAATTGGATCCAGATTGATGGTATTGTGCCAAAATCGTTTTGGTGTGTACCCAGCATAAGATAAGCATTGATCTATTCTTTGAAGTAATATTTTGCCTCTCTTAAGTTTGACGACATCAGACTTTCTTTAAAAGACCAGTTTACTCATCCTGTGGGATGTATAATGTGCGCTCCCCAGCCAGATGAACTTGTGTCTGTTGTCAGTATAAAAAACCAAGGTTGATCTGGATATAAAGCTGTTTGCCAAGTTTGTTTGCTCACAAGATTAGAGATGCTTTACCTTTGTACAGTTACTTCATATTTTTAAAGGAGCACACTAGATGGCCCAGTGGTTCTTATCTGCCGTCAAATTTTAGGTTTCTAGTTTCTGGACAACAGTTACTTCTTATATATGGAAAAATACTCCAACTTCTTATCTTCATCCTTCCTAGGAGTTTGATACCAAGATTTAAAGAAGATCATCAGCCCCTGTGTTCGACTCTGGGTCCTTGAACTTCTTTCTTTTGAAAAAGAGTACTTTTCTTCGTGTCTACATGTATACCCAAAAATTGACTGTCCTGAGTTGGATGCAACTGCCTTTCCTCACAATTTATGATCCAACCATGATGCTGCAGGAACTTTATTACATAATTTCTTACTTCTGAACTGGCTGTAACCAGAACATTGTTTAAATATGGCCAATCTGAATACACTGCTCTCCCAGATGTGTGATCAAGGTAATTAGACCCCTTGTAAATATTCTTGGCAATGTAGCTAGGCAGGTAAATAGGAAGCATCAGTCCTGTATACAGAATTGTAGGAACTTCTTGTCTTCTTGACTGACTGGTATATAATACAGTACAGTATATGTTTTTCAGACTGAAATTTTCTTACCCTGACAGGTACAGGAGGATTGAGAGTTATCTTGGATAAAGCTCCCAAATACATTATCTTCCCTAAAGACGGGTTGGAGTAAAGGCCTTTCTTTCTCTGGGTAACGATTCTATTCACTTGATATTCACTTCCCGGCAGTCTGGACTCAAAATAAAATAAAAAATTTCCCTTTGGATACTGTAGAAATGATATGTTGTAGTCTTGTTGAATTACACCAATGACCCAATTGTCATGAATAGACATTTTACACTTTTCTACAAAAGTCAGAACCCAGACTCCTACTAGAATAGAGCTGTTAACATTATCTGGGTTCTTCGTATATGACTGCCAAAAGGAATGTTGTGATGTTCCAAAGATCCTCTTCCGCTCTCTTGTCAGCCTAGTCTATAGCTCTTGACAGCCTTAAACTGTTGTCTGGATGATTTAGGTAGAGGAATCTATTCAGTCTTTCTGGGGTAGTCTGACAGACTGTCCCGTAAGCTTAAGAATCCCAGCATCCTGCTAAGTAGCAGAGAATCTTCCGAGAGTAAAAGTAGCCAGTCTGCTTTTTTTTTTTGGTACTTATGTAATATCTGGACTCCCGTTTTTCTTATGAGACCGCGTCCGCTCACCACACTTCAGGCACGGTGGCTCCCCACACTATATAATATCAACTGCATGCGTAGTTGGATAGTAGTGGTATGAAAAAATGGGGTGCATTTAACATGGGAGTCCAGATAATACATAAGTACCTTTTTTTTTTTTTTTTAAATGTGCATCTGCACATCACATAAGTAACCTCAATACTCTTCTTGCAGTAACTCCAGCAGCCATGGACCAAGCTGAGAACAAGATTACATCCAGAGAGGCTTTACATAGAAATTATGCAGAGAGCGGTTGAATTTATAATAAATTTTTTTTTTTTTAATCCTATAATCAGTATGCACATGATAGAGTGAATCTTACTAAACACTATATTGGGTACTTGTTTCCTAGCACGGCCACAATCGCATTGATCTTGTGCCCTTAATAGTGGTATGCGATGGCCCCCGACGCGATGGACCCGATTTCCCATTGAAAAGTAAAAAAAAAAATCGGGTCGGTCGCGTCGCATGCGGCTAAATAAGCATTAAATGGTCCCGACGCGATGCCCCCGATTTCTCATAGGGAACAATGTTAAATGGCTCAATTTACCCAAATCAACAGGAAACAATGTTAAATGGTCCAGAAAACCCCAAAAACACCCCAGAACAGTGAAATGGCCCCCCAAAATTAGTTAACGCCACCCCACGAGCAACGTGGCGGCGGTACGCATCCTCCGACCTTTTCATACCCCCACTATCTACGTCGGCGTGGAGTTGAGAATAGAATAGTGTGGCGAGCGCAGCGAGCCCGAAGCGTGGCGAGCGCAGCGAGCCCCGCGAGGGGACGCGGATACCTTCACAGGTAAACGCGTCCCCTTGCGGGCTTCACAGGTAAACGCGTTGCCACGGACACCTGTGAAGCCCGCGAGGGGACACGTATAAGTATGAAGGTATCCGCGTCTGCTCACCACGCTTCGGGCTCGGTGGCTCGCCACACTATTCTATTCTCAACTCCACGCCGACGTGGATAGTGGGGGTATGAAAAGGTCGGAGGACGCGTACCGCCGCCGCTCGCCACGCTTCGGGTTCACGTTGATCGTGGGGTGGCGTAAACTAATTTTGGGGGGCCATTTCACTGTTCTGGGGTGTTTTTGAGGGTTTCTGGACCATTTAACATGGTTCCCTGTTCATTTGGGTAAATTGAGGCATTTAACATTGTTCCCTATGGGAAATCGGGGGCATCGTGTCGGGACCATCGCATGCGATTTTTTAGCACGCATGCGATGCGACCGATTTGATTTTTTTACCTGCGATGCCCCCGACTAGAATCGGTGTGGCCGTGCTAGGAAACAAGTACCCTATATTGTCTATATAAGCTGAATATTCCTTTTAGTAAGATGTATTGTGTTATTAGAATTATGGCAAATGTATGTTCATCTTCAAGAAGCTGAAATAGTTCATCTTTACATATAGTCAGCTTGTCCTTGGTTCTACTAGAATCCCAATTAAAATGGATATGAACCAGCTGTGGGATGTAGGAGAAGACCCCATTGTTAAACATAGATAAGAAAGAGAAAAACATGCAATTCCATTTTAATGAGAAGAGTTTTGATGAAATCCATATACCTTTGTGAAGTGACTTAGAAATACTCCCATCATTAGAAGTAAACGCCTATGTTATCGTCAGAGATACCACGTTTTTCCACGTTGAACCAAAGTTTTAATTGTAACCCCACCTTTGGGGTGTGTTGAATATGAATATGTATGTTTTCTTTAATATCTCCTCCTTGCTGGGAGGAGAACAACAGTATGTTAAAGTATAAATATGAGATACTGAGCTCATTAAACAAAGAACTTTCCAAGCTTCCCTGACGTCAGCTTATCTTTGTGGTCCTGTGATTTCTGAATATGGCCGAAGCTCAAATTACTCTTTCAATGGGGATCTCGTCTCGAATGAGCTTTAAAGAAAGAGACGTCTGAATTGTACTGCTCTCTGGTGAAGGGGACAAGGATTTATGGCATGGTGAGTGAAATCTGTTTTTGATTTTAAAAACTGTTTTACTCAGTCAGATCTCTTTGTGTCATACCCTTAGCAGAGCAAAGAAAAAAATATATACATTTGCGTTCTTACTTGTACGCTTCATTAGATAGTACCCGGTGTATTCAGAAATCACACAGCCTTAAGTATAGCTGTAAAAAATTTTGTACTGTGTTTGTATTGTCATTGTAACTGTGTCAGTATTTCTTTGTTTGTTTGGTAAACACAATATAAGTCATAAGGTGTAAAAGTGTTCACAAGACCGCTAAGACTTTTCTTTGATGAAATAGGCTGTAATAGGCTGGACCTTCCTTTATCAAAGACTGACACTGGAAGTCACTGTGAACCAATTAGGATACAGCCCTTATGAAACTAAGTGTTTTTATGTACATGTACCGTTTTGCCTGATTGCCTGTCCATTTGTCATTTAAACATCAATAAGCATAAGGTGTATATAAATCAAGATAACACTGGAGTAGCCAATGGTTAATCTGTCTCTTTGGAGATTGCCAGCCAAATGATTCTTGAAAAAGCCCTTATGATATAGTGTTTTGTGTTTGTGTATTTATGTCTCTTCCAGTAGAACATGTCTAGAGTGTATATATAGAGCCAAAATTGATTACAGTAATACCACAAGCACATTTTAGAACAATAAGCGAAATAATTGATCTTGATGGCTCAGACTTGATTTTAAGAGTGGGGTGTCGTTTATTTTGAAACCAGAAGTTCTTCAACATTGAATTGGAAAGCTTTACCCAAGCTGCCTTGAATTAGTACCAATAGAGAAGTGGATATTTCCAATAATTTGCCCAAACAGTTATTCTGGGTTGATACTAATAAGATAACATTCTGTGCACTTTGTTAGGTGATCAAACAAACCCACACTTCAGCGGTGG
Source organism: Crinia signifera (assembly GCF_055691185.1). Lineage (NCBI taxonomy): Eukaryota > Metazoa > Chordata > Amphibia > Anura > Myobatrachidae > Crinia > Crinia signifera. Next base: position 118,747,136 of record NC_139219.1, on the reverse strand, counting down.
AGAAAGTGCTCAGAACAGGGTGCCTGCCCAGGTTATGAAAGTGGTATCATTGTATTGTCCTGATAAGTGGTTATGATTTTTTGGCTTAGATTGAAAACAGGGAACTGAAAGCCGCATCTATATTAAACTTCAGCCAATAGAAGCACAGTTGTTTTACCTTTCTGCACAACGTTACACACTGCTTTACGCACGTGGATACAGGCCACACCCAGAGGAAGTAATTAATCCAATGGGAGTAAACAGTGTAAGGATAATGGAGCGCTCCCCCCCCCCCCCAAGAGGTTGTGGTAGAAAGGGAAGGTAAGAAATCGATCAAATCGATCGGTTAAGGGCTAATTTTTTCTAAGGATGGAATTTTAGATCCTGTCACATTGAAGCGTTTCCAAGTGACGAACGCTCATTGACTACAGAAAAAAGGTTATATAGATAGTTAATATATGGCTTAGTGTCACAGGAATTAGATAAAAAAAAAAAAAAAAACAGGAAAAGGAGTTGTCATTTGAAAGTCCACCACCATATCACCAGGACCTAAAGCACCACCACAGGTAGATAATGCACCATTTGTACACCAACCACCACAGATAATTGAGCAACCCCAGGCAGTTGGGGGGCAGAACATAGAAGAACTAGACTTGTTCGCAGCAGGGGCCACCACACCCAAAACCACAATTACAACAGCAGGTAGAAACATAGCTGGTATAGCCAGGTCAGGTAGAGGGACTGAGGAATTGTATCCAACGTCAGATTTGCAGGCCCTTAAAATTGGAAAGTATTGTCCACAGAGGAAGTGTCCATTATGTGTGTGTTCTGTATAACAGAGGGAGACACAAAATGTTCTAATTGTGGGAATTGGGTAGGGTCAGAGGTTTTTACCATGTGACCCCGAAGTAAGATCTGTAATAAGGCTAAAAGATTAAGTAACTATAAGAAGAAATTAAAGTGTTTTTTTTTTTTTTTTTTAAATCCTAGGAATAAATAAATATGTGCCCAGATCAAATAACTGATCTGAGAATAAAAAAATTCTTTATTGAAAAGTCTGCAAGTTGGTGATTTTGGAAAATATCCTGGCCAGGAGAATAAATAAATATCTTAATTTTCCCTATATTACCAATGAGCAGAATCAAATGTACAGTTTTGTGTTCAAAGTAATGAACTAAAAGTATCAAGTTTGTGTCATTACATGTGTGTAATGTTTAATGTGCATTTCAAATTCATATGTATGCAATTATGATCTTTGCATTTGGTGAATTTTAATACTAAAGTGTATTTGAACATTCAGTATTTAACATTTAAGCATGTTAAGGATTTAACTGACTGCATGACAGCCAAAGGTCACGAAAGGTTACGTAGCTGCAGTATGTAACAGTGAATGTCTTTTTATGTTCAATGCAGGTGACATCGATAACAGCTGCTATTGCAGTAAGCTAGCTAAAAGAATCATTCTTTACGATTGAATGCGCTAACTTTAAAAAAAAAAAAAAATTATTTTTCTCTTAGAAATCTGATCAGTATTTAAGTTGTATGTTTTTTTTTTTTTTTTTATTTTTTAAACAATTGTGACCGTAATATTTGTTTTTTGTCTCCTTAGTAGAAGGTTAAAGATACGAGCTGACTGCTATTTCTGTTCTTTTTTTTTTATAGAATCATAGCAAACTTTTCAGTACAATTAAGTGTATTTTTTTGCATATCAGATATTTCTTATTTGGATATTACTACTTGAATTTTTCCTTAAAGTAAGAAAATATGTGGATATATACACACACTCAAACACATGTGTGCATTTAATAAGAACTTAGTATTTGAAGGGAACGTTCTACTTTACTATGACATTATTTGGAAATTTAGTTTTTCGTTAAAAATGTAGTGCTAAGATAAACACAGTTCCTATTGATGGTCATATGTGACTATGTTATCTTTCATAGCCTAATATGAACAATGATACTTTACTGGAACATTGTTACAAGCCACAGAGTGGCTCGTTTCTGTTTTGGATATTTAATTAGAAATTTTATGTTCTGTGTTTAGTTTGTATAGTCTCTCCGGATTAGCTTTCTAGGTTTTGCATTCGTTTTTGGGGTTTTGCCTTATTCAATCGTTCTTGTATCTGTGGGCACAGCTGCTCCTGTGGATCTATAGCTTGAGTGTTCTCTTAGGCTGCACAGGTGTAGCTTGTGTGCTCATTAGTGAACTTTATAGTCTGTTTTGGGTCATCTGTGGGTATAGGCAGTTTCTCTCTTGTCACCTAACAGTCTCCATTGTTACTTTGTATCAAATATAAATCCAATATATCCAAGGACTTACTACCTCAAATAGATGCAGCTGTGTATGTGTTGTCTCCCAGTCATCTATTACAGATTCTGTTGAAGTTATCCTCCCAGACTGGATCACATCCCAAGTACTGGACAAGCTGTGGTCTAAGGGAAAGATGGACACTGGCAAGCAGTACAACCTGTCCAACTGCGATTAAAGCCAGGAGCAGTGCCAGTATCTGTAAAGCAATATCCACTGAATCCTGATCAAAGAGTCGCCATCACCAAGCAACTACAAGCTTATCTACAGTCCGGCATCCTTGTTCAATGTAGATCCGAATGGTCGACGCCTTTGTTTCATGAATGATTCATGACCTTAGGGAGGTCAACAAGAGACTGTTAATTGTCCCATTGTGCCTAATCCACACACCTTGCTGAATCAGATCCCACCATCAGGGGCCTGGTTTACGGTGATCGATGGCAAATGCTGTGCCTATCACTAAAGACTCAAGAACTGTTAGCTTTTACACATGATGGCAAAAAATACTGCTGTACAAGATTGCCTCAAGGGGGCGCCACTAGCCCCAGTGACTACTCTGAAGCAATGTCACTGGTTCTCCAGGCTTGGAGACCCTTTTACTCAGAAGAAACTCAGCTTATCCAGTATGTCGATGACCTCTTGTTAGCTACAACAACTCAAGACAAGTGCCAGCAAGAAACAGTGTCTCTACTCAAGTTCCTGGAAGAACAAGACTGCAGGGCTTCAAAAGATAAACTACAGCTCTGTAAACAAAAAGTTGTCTTCCTTGGACATTGTATATCTCAAGGCATCAAACACCTGACAGAAGACAGGAAGAAGCGAATACTACAAGCTAAAATACCAAAGACTGTGAAACAAGTCAGGTCATTTCTAGGCCTGGTGGGCTACTGCAGGGACTGGATACCTCTTGCATCAGTTTACATGCAAACATTATACAATGCAATCAAAACAGAGGTTCCGCATCCAACAAATGAAGACATGGCTCAAGCAGTTCAGCAATTAAAGTTGGCCATTGCCTCTTCACCTGCCCTAGGCCTACCAGACTATTCTAAACCTTTCACCTTATATTGCCATCAGGAAAAAGGACATGCTTTGGGAGTGTTAACACAGATCCACGGAACAAGACAAAGACCTCTTGCTTACTATTCCAGCAGGCTTGACAATATCATTCAAGGATCACCTACATGTATTAAAGCTGTAGCAGCGGCTGCTGTATTGAAGGATAAGTGCACAGACATTGTTCTTAATCATGAACTAACCATACAAGTACCACATGCTGTAACAGAAATCCTACAACAAGCAAGAACCAAACATCTTTCAGCAGCTAGACTCACCAAGTACGAAGTGTCCCTATTGAGTGCAACCAATGTGACAATCAAGAGGTGCATCACTCTTAATCCCGCCACGCTTCTCCCAGCCCTGTTGCCAGAACAGAAGGAGTATGAACATCAATGTTCAAAAGGAGGGAGAATGAGGGAAAATGAGGGCACCTTCTGTCAGCACAGTATCGTCTACAACAGCCCAGAGAATGGAAGTAGATGCAGAAGGTGGAGGTGAGGACAAAGAGGAAAATTTCTTGTACTAAAAAAAATTTCTCATGACTGTCTTGCTTTGATGGAACAAGAGACCCAGGCATTGCCACACGTCCAAAATATGCCCATACCCAATGCTCATTACGAACTATACGTTGATGGGTCCAGATACTATAAAAATGGCACACCCTACACTGGATATGTCGTCACTACCGACACTGAAGTAGTAACTTCTGGAGCCCTACCAGCACACTTATCAGCAAAAGCAGCTGAACTTGTGGCCCTTACTAAAGCATTGGAGCACGCAGAGCATACAACAGCGAACATTTATACAGATTCCAGATATAGATGGGGAGTGACAATGGACTATGGGTTGATCTGGAAAAGCAGAGACTTTAAAACAGTTACAGGTAAACAGATACAGCACGCTGACCTCATTAAAAAACTTTTCCAAGCATTAATGAAGCCTCACAAAGTTGCCATCATCAAGATTCAAGCACACACAAAGAATCAAACAAAAGAAACAAGAGGAAACAATCTTGCAGATGCAGAAGCTAAGAGCAGCAAAAGCCCAGCCAGTAGGAAAAAGACACTACTTGGTTGTGACAGAAATGGGAGAACCACAACACATGGCAGATATGCAACAATTAAGAAATTCCAAGACCAAGCAGGTCCAGTGGAAAAAGCAGAATGGCAAAGGAAAGGAGCGGCAAAAGATGAAGAAACAGAGCTTTGGAAAAGAGATGAACTGTTATGCCTACCCAGAGTACTCTACCCAGCTATGTGCCAAGTTACTCATGGACAGACCCACCTTGGAAAGGATCAAATGACTGCTATTACTAATGAGAGATGGATAGCTCCAGGATTCCAGATTCTACAGCAGAGCACAATCCTCATCATCTCCAGCCAGGAGATTGGGTGTATCTCAAAAGACACGTTCGAAAATCGCTTGAGCCCAGATATGATGGTCCATTTCAGGTCCTACGGACTACACCAACATCCCATTGTAAACAATTAGGAGTTAAATTTGATGATGCAGTTTGCGGAGATGTTATTGGGGCCCAAATCTGATAAAAGTCTGTGGGGATGTATTCTGTGTTTGGCAACCACAATAGTGGCAATAATATGGTTATGTACAGTACTAGAGACACCAGATTATGCTAACAACAACAGTACAGTACAAGTTACCTTTATAGTCTATCCCAAACCACATTATGTGAGAAAAAGGGAAGTAGTAAACCCTAGTAAAATGGTTCTGGACCACTTAACGGCACAGACAGGAGGCTATTATGTGCATCCATGTGATCAAAATAAACAGGGTAGAGCATACCCTTATGTGACACTACACCTAAAAATAGACCAAAGGTTTAATAACTTGAATAAATGTAATGAACACCCAGTGGTATTATTACTAACTTATACCAAACCAGGAACCAGACATTTGAAATTGTATACAGTATAGCGGTAGCCAGACCCTACCTGTTGCATGATGATGTTTAGTTTATATGTGAGAGAAGAGCATTTAAGTGGATCCCTTATGGAGGATATGGGGTCTGCACTATAGGCAAACGTATACCAGCCATTACATCTGCACCTGATATAGTGGATAGGGAAATAGAATGGTCCAAATCATATAAATAAGAGAAGTATTGGGAAAGCTAGTCAACCCAAAGAGTTGGACTCCTGGTTCGATACTGATTTTGGAACTATGTTAGGAGTAATCCTGGGGAATGTAACTTCTCTGAGAACCACATGTACTCCTTGTAATGATAGGCAGATATTGGACCTGGCCAAATTATTGAATAATATTATCAGAATTTATGGTCAAGCTTTTGACTTGGTAGTAGAGGATTTGAAAATGATAAAAAGGGATAGATTGTTGGAATTTTGATGACTTTATATACGCAAACAGGAATATTGTGCTGTACATTTATTACTAATGAGACTGACAATGCTCGAGACAATAGAAAAACATATACAAGAGATAGAAAATGAAAAACGGATATATGCCACTGAGCATAATACACCTGACACTCTAGGAGGTGATTGGGGCTGGCTATCGTTCCTAAACCCATCTACATGGTTTACAGGAGTCAGTGGATGGGTTATGGGAATTCTTATGTTTGGCCTAAAAATTATAGGGTTATGCATACTTGTTTATATTGCTTTCAAGATATTGATGTGTGTTTTCTCTGTTTGTCTGAAACAGTGTCAGTCTGCGGCAAACACAACCAAGTTCAAGAAACTCATATCTGGAAGGACACAGAAAACAGAGGATCAGTCTATTCCGATGGATGTGAGCCAACGGCCAGTTGCCTTCTGACCTCAGGGAATAGTTTCCTTGTCTCAGGGATATAACCCACTAGCCCAGGCATGTCCAAACTATGGCCCTCCAGCTGTTGTGAAACTACACATCCCAGCATGCCTTGCAATAGTTTAACATTCCCTAAAAGCAAAACTGAGGCAAGGCATGATGGGACTTGTAGTTTCACAACAGCTGGAGGGCCATAGTTTGGACATGCTTGCACTAGACCCATCTGATGTGACTAATCCTTTGCATAGGCAGGTTGTATTGTAAGATGTCTGACCACTAGGAGTTTCCTACATTTATAATAATTTTTTTTTTATTTTTGTTTACTACTGTATGTAAACAATATTAACTCAATTGTAATGTTCAATTATTATAAAAAGGAGGGAGTAACTGATAGAGTGAATCTTACTAAACACTATATTGTCTATATAAGCTGAATATTCCTTTTAGTAAGATGTATTATGTGTTATTAGAATTATGGCAAATGTATGTTCATCTTCAAGAAGCTGAAATAGTTCATCTTTACATATAGTCAGCTTGTCCTTGGTTCTACTAGAATCCCAATTAAAATGGATATGAACCAGCTGTGGGATGTAGGAGAAGACCCCATTGTTAAACATAGATAAGAAAGAGAAAAACATGCAATTCCATTTTAATGAGAAGAGTTTTGATGAAATCCATATGCCTTTGTGAAGTGACTTAGAAATACTCCCATCATTAGAAGTAAACGCCTATGTTATCGTCAGAGATACCACGTTTTTTCACGTTGAACCAAAGTTTTAATTGTAACCCCACCTTTGGGGTGTGTTGAATATGAATATGTATGTTTCTTTAATATCTCCTCCTTGCTGGGAGGAGAACAACAGTATGTTAAAGTATAAATATGAGATACTGAGCTCATTAAACAAAGAACTTTCCAAGCTTCCCTGACGTCAGCTTATCTTTGTGGTCCTGTGATTTCTGAATATGGCCGAAGCTCAAATTACTCTCACACAGAAGAGCACCAAACTCAGAGACCTAGATGCTGAAAATGGATACACCCAAATTTAACCCCTTGAGTGCCAAGTGAATCAGCCAAAACAGGAGACATTGCTAAAAAAACATTTCTATTAATCATAATGACTTGTAATGTTTGGCTTATATTAGATAGATATAAAAAAAATTACATAATTTTTTAAAACAAATGTGAGCTGTGCTTTTTTTTCTTTTTTTTTAGCAGATATTTTGCACATCTCCCACAAAAAGGGATTTTTGTAAGAACTTACCGTTCTAATCCCTTTCTCCGATATGGTCCTGGTGACACAGCTCAACACTGGGATGTAGGAGGGTCCGAAGGAGCCAGGCACCTATCCTAAAGATTTTAGAGGGTAGGCTCCTCCCCTACTGCATCCCGGACTCTTCAGTTCAATCTTTCAAAGCCACTGGAATACATTAACTCAGTACAAACGCCTGCACATATTATATGCACATTTTTTAACAATAACTTTTAACCAAACATGAAACATCATGAACCTGGCATACTTACTGAGCGTAAGGGAGGGATCGCTGTGTCACCAGGACCATATCAGAGAAAGGGATTCAAACGGTAAGTTCTTACAAAAATCCCTTTTTCTCTTTCAATGGTCCTGGTGACACAGCTCAACATTGGGACGTTCCAGAGCCGGTCCTTTGGGTGGGTACGCTCAGGTTTGCAGCTCTCATCACTGCACGCCCGTATGATGCGTCCGACGCGAACTCATGGAAACTATAGAATTTGGCAAATGTATGAACAGATGACCAAGTGGCAGCCCTGCAAACCTGCTCAGCTGTTGCCCCATGTCGAACCGCCCAAGAGGTGGCAACCGACCTGGTGGTATGCGCATTAATCCTGGCCGGCACAGGCCTATCAACTTTAGTATATGCAAACGCTATAACAGAGCGCAACCACCTAGCAATGGTCTGCTTAGAAGCAGGCCATCCAATTTTGTGTATGTCATACAACACTAACAAGGTATCAGTCTTTCTGACACGCTTAACTCTGTCCACATAAATGCGTAAGGCACGCACAACATCCAAACTCTCAATTTGTCCCTTTTTCTTGAACCCTCTGGGGGCTGGAACACAGGCAGAACTATCTCCTGATTTAAATGGAAAGCAGAGACTACTTTAAGTAAAAACTGGGGTACCGTACGAAGAACCGCCCTATCATCGTGAAATATCAGGAAGGGAGACTTGCATGACAATGCTCCCAACTCTGACACCCTCTTTGCTGACGCCACTGCCAACAAAAATACCAGTTTCCATGTAAGGAACTTAAGGTCAGCCGACCTTAATGGTTCAAAAGGTGCCTTCTGAAGGCATTCCAAAACCAGCGATAAGTCCCATGGTGCTACTGGTTGTTTGTAGGGAGGTTTCAACCGAGACACGCCCTGTAGGAAGGTCTGTACTTCCGGCAATAATGCAATTCTTTTCTGGAAGTAAATGGACAAGGCCGAGATCTGTACCTTTAGAGACTGAAGGCTTAACCCAGAGGAAAAACCATCCTGCAAAAATTCCAACATTTTTGTCAATTTAAAGCGTGATGTATGAGACTTCTGTCTCTCTCACCAACGAATATAGGTCTTCCAGACCCTATAATAATTTGCCGAAGACACTGACTTTCTGGCTTTTATCATGCCTCTGAGAATCCTTTATTCCTTAAAATGGCGGTTTCAACAGCCAGGCCGTCAAAATTAATCGAGCTGAATCCAGATGATTGAACGGCCCTTGTCTTAGAAGATCTGACCTCAGAGGTAGACGCCAGGAGTCCCCAGACAATCTCTGAAGCCTCGAGTACCAGGACCTCCTTGGCCAATCCGGGGCCACTAAAATCACTGGGATTTCTTGGGCCTGTATCCTCTTCAACACTCTCGCCAGCATTGGGACTGGCGGAAAAACATAAAGAAGATTCCCCTCCCAGGAGATAGTCATGGCATCCACTGCTTCTGCCACTGGATCCCTTGTCCTGGCATAAAACCTGGGCACCTGATGGTTGAACCTGGATGCCATCAGGTCCACGTCCGGGGTTCCCCACTTCAAGGTAATTTGATTAAATATTTGAGGATTCAGGCTCCATTCCCCTTCCTTCAGCTCCTCCCTGCTCAGGAAGTCGGCCTCTATATTCTCCACTCCTGGTATGAATATAGCTGATAAAGCTGGAACATTCTGTTCCGCCCACAAGAGGATTCTGGACACCTCCCACATGGCCAGTTTGCTGCGTGTGCCTCCCTGGTGATTCAGACACGCCACGGCTGTGGCGTTGTCGGTCTGAATCCTTAAAGGGAGCCTCTGTAACCTGTCTCCCGCCAGAGAAATCACTTTCCACACAGCTCTCAGTTCCAAGATGTTGATCGGTAAGGCAGATTCCTCTGGAGTCCACAAGCCCTGCAGACGCAGGTCCAAGACTACTACCCCCCAGCCCCTGAGACTGGCGTCGGTAGTGACCACCAGCCAGCTCCATGACTGCAGTGACCGACCCCACTGAAGGGAATCCAAGTCTGTCCACCATTTCAGAGAGGCTCGAGTTTCCGAATACAGCACTATCTGTTCTGACTTCATGGTCTGTGTGTTTCCTGACCAAGCCGTCAAATGTTCCACTGGAACACCCGAGAGTGGAACCTGGCAAACTGCAGCGTCTCGAAAGACGCCACCATCTTCCCCAGCAGCTTGAGGCACCTCCACACTGATGTGCTCCGAGAGCTGAGAATCTCCTGGACTAAGGCAACCAGATCCCTGGCCTTTGCCTCCGGTAAAAATACCCGATGTAGATGGGTATCTAGAATGACCCCCAAGAATTGGAGTCTCTGTGACGGCACCAACTGAGACTTTTGTAAGTTTAAAAGCCAGCCATGAGCCTGCAAAAAACTGATGGCTTCTGCCAAGTGACTCTGCAACCTGTCTGCTGACTCTGCTTTGATTCCCCTCAGCCGGAGCACAGCCGCCATTACAGACATTATTTTGGTGAAAACCCTTGGTGCTGTGGCCAGACCAAAGGGCAACGCCTGGAACTGTAAGTGCAGGTCTCCTATCGCAAACCTCAACAGGGCCTGATGTTCTGGGTGTATGGGGACATTTTAGATACGCGTCCTGGACATCCATGGACGCCAAAAATTCTCCCTGGTCCAGGCTTAGCAGCACTGACCCTAGAGACTCCATTTTGAAATGGTATACCCACAAATGGACATTCAGTGACTTTAAATTCAGTATTGGTCTGAAAGACCCGTCTGGTTTGGGTACCAGAAACAGAGTGGAATAAAAGCCTTTCTTCCACTCTGCCCTGGGAACCGGGATTACCACCCCCTTCTCTAACAGAGAGTGAGCTGCTCTTAAGAGAGCTGTACGGAGCCGAGCTTCCTTTGGTAAAGCTGTGGGAATGAATCTTCTCGGAGGAAGACCTTTGAAAGGAATTCTGTATCCCTGGGCTATAATGTCTAACAGCCAGGAATCCTGGTCTAGTGAAGCCCAGGCGTCCTTGAACTGTGATAGATGACCCCCCACCTTTACCACTGCTGGGCAAATCCCCTGACAGTCATGCGGAGGGTTTGTCCTCTCCTTTGGTGACAGGTTTCTTGTGAAAAGAACCAAAATTTTGACTTTGGGGCCTTACCCCTGGAGGACTGAAACTTCCCCTAAATGACTGTCCTCGAAAGGACGCACCACCTCTAGGGGAGGGCCGAAAGGACGGCCTAAAAGCAGAAAATCTTGATGTCTGCTTGGCTGCGGGGGCAGGCAGGAAGGTACTCTTGCCACCCGTGGCCTGCTTAATAATCTCTTCTAATTCAGATCCAAATAATAACTTTCCTTTAAAAGCTAATGTTTCTAAGGCCTTCTTAGACTAATTATCTGCCTCCCAGGCCTTAAGCCAGAGTACTCTCCTGGCATTGATAGACGCTGGAAACTCTGGTCGCCATTTTGAGAGCTTCCTCTTCAGCTTCCAACACATACTCTGCAGCTGCCTTAAGCTTCTCCGCCAGCAACAACACACAAGGATCAGCATGTAAAATGGTGCATAAATCATTGGCCCACTCAATCATGGCCTTAGAGACCCAGGCTGAAGCAATAAGGGGACGTAGGGTGAATCCCACCCCTTCAAATATAGCTTTGAGATTACCCTCCAGCTTTTTGTCCACAGGATCCTTAAAAGCTGCACCCCCGGGCACTGGTAATACAGTAGCTTTTCACAGACGTGCCACGGAAGCATCAACTACTGGCACTTTTTCCCGGAGCTCCGCATGAGACTCCGGCATGGGGTACAGACTTAAGAATCTCTTTGGCATCTGCAGCCTTTTATCAGGAGTTTTCCAAGCTCCTTCCAACAATTCTTGTAAACCTTCATCTGAAGGAAATGTAACAGCTTCCTTACGCTGCCGTTTAAATACACCTTTAGCAGGAGTTTTATCCTCCACTGAAAGTTTTAAAGCCTGTTTAACAGCTGTAATCAAATCCTCCACCCCTGCAGCTGAGGAATCTTCAGAATCATCACCCTGCTCCCAGGGAATGTCTGCATATGCTCCCTCCTCTTCATCTACCAATAAAGGCACCGAGTAAGACCTTTTAGGGGTCCCTACAGCATCAACATAATCAATCTTGTCTAGCAAGTCACTAAACCTGTTGATCCCCTTTACAGTATCCTGCATCACCTGTATGAAGTCAGGATCTGCCTGGGTAAGAGGCAAGGAGCCAGAGGACTGCTGAGATGATGATATAGGTCTCTGAGATTCTACTAAGGCATCACCCTGTCTGTCCAGCAATTGCACTAAAGCGTTAACAGACCTGCCCAGGGCACTAGCCCACGCAGGTTCAATTTGCTCTGCCCTCTGGGGTTCACTCCCCATGGGTCTCACAGCAGTCAAGTAATACACAAACCCCCCTTGGCCATCTGCTCAGGTACAAATTTTTGTGTACAGACATTACAAGCGCTCATAGTATTAAGGGCTCCCTCCCCCAAAACCACAGCTTGTTGCTCAGACATGATGTAAAGTAACCACACAGTGCATACAATGTACAACAGTGCCTATACAGAGTCAATGCACCCAGCCACTTATCTGTCGGTTTCAGATGCGGGGAAACAATGCCCAGGAAATCCAAACACTCTGTCAGGATCTGTAAGCCAGCTCAGCTCCGCTGCAAGCATTCCGAATGGCGCCAAAACAGAGTGAGGGAAGAGACCAAGTCCCTGCTGCTGCGGGGTCCGTGTCTTTTGGCGCCAACCACCCCCAGACAGCCGCTCCCATTGCAGGATCTCCTAGTTACAGTATCTCCCCCTCGTCTGGGGACCACTTGGAACATGCCTGTAACACACTGCTGTCTTCTCATAACAGGAGCTCAGTGTGTAAGCTCCGCAGAAAATGGCCGCCGCCAACACGGAGCGCCTGTCCTCCATGATCCCCACCTAGCGTGAAGCCGGTTTCAGAGCGCTCCGGAGCCCAGGCAGCTTCTTAAAAGAAGTGTAAGCACTGCACAGGGAGGCCAGACAGCGTCTCCCCTGTGCACAGTGAGCTGACAGGACGCGCTTCTGTCAGCTCCTGCTGCGCTAGCAGAGTGAGGATTCACTAATGAGAATCCTCACACTGTGCCTACCTAGCTAGAGTGAAAGTTAATAATAATAAAAATACCCTAACTACTCTATTTCTTCGGCTGCTCCCGCAGCCCTTTAGAATAGCATCCACTCCAGTGGGCACCTAACACGAACTGAAGAGTCCGGGATGCAGTAGGGGAGGAGCCTACCCTCTAAAAGCTTTAGGATAGGTGCCTGGCTCCTTCGGACCCTCCTACATCCCAGTGTTGAGCTGTGTCACCAGGACCATTGAAAGAGAAATGTTAACACTCAAAAGAGTTAATGGCCACTGCAGAAGGAACATGCAATTTAAGGGAATTCTCCAAACTTCTATCAACAGCATCCTTAAAGGACACATTCTCCTCCAAGGTATAGTAGTTCCTGAAGTTCATTCAGTAGCAGCATCTACTTAAGGTATAATACACCAGTTCAGGATTTGCTCATCACCAATAGGATACAGGTGTTCTACCATGGATAATTGTCCTTGCTTTTTTATCAAGGTTCTGCCATTCCTTGGATATTAACCCCTTCATCACTTAATGAATAGGAAAGCCTCTACTCAAACACTCCTTAGCTGCCAAGATCAGATGAGATAGACATACTTTTTACCATAACGATATTAAAGATCCTGGTAACTATCTCTCCAGATCCATAACTGGAAACCTCTCCAGGAAAAACAGCACTTTCATAGTTAAAACCAGCCTCAGATCTTGACCTCTTATAACCCTGCAGCTCCAATACAATAGATTAGGTTGACTAGACAGCTGCAGCTTGTTCCTCACAGTCATCACAGAGATGCAGAGAAAGGAGCTGGATTTCTCTTAGGTGCAGGCACAATAAGATAGATAACAAAAATAGCATATCACTAACCAGCTATATAGAAATAAAAACACTAATGCCCTTAAAAAGGGGCTTACCTCGTTTGGGCATTTTCAGGCTTTTTTTTTTTTTTTGGGGGGGGGGGGGGGGGGGGGGCATTTCCATCTTTCCAGTGCTCCAGCACAAGAGAGACTTGCTTCTAGCATTTGTTTGCTGCAAGAATAGGCATCTCAGTGCCATTTTAAAATATGTATTCCTTCTGCACATGCGTACCTCCTGGCACGGCCTTCTGGACTTAGGAAGATGCCAGACATAGTAAGACTAGTGCTGATCATAAGTGCCAGGGACGCGACACAGCATCTGGCACCTGGAAGTTGCTGTACTGGGGTCCTGCTGCACAGCAGGGCTCTCTGGCCATTTAGTAGCAGACATGTGGCTCTTAGCACTTGGTGAACTGCAGATACATAATGGCCCTTGGCGCCATCGCGGCTTGGTACTCTCGGCGTCCGCAATCCTCAATGCGGCTCCAGTGCAGTTTTGGCAGCTACAGCTGAATAAACAGACGGGCAGGACTCTATAAAGGCCACACTCCCTAAAAAGTACCAAGTTCTAGTATACAATGGGCAGGATTCTATACAGGCCACACTCCCGGATAGGCTTCAATTATACTCACCGATAATTGCTTTTCTTCCTAGAGATCCCATGGCAGCCAAGACCTTGGGATTTCATCCCTCTCCCTTCAGATAGACAGGTTGTTTTTTTCCAGGACCTCCCCCTTCCTGTATAAAGCCTCTCTCCGCCCCTTCCTTCTTGTCTTTTTGAGTGTCTCTTCAACATAGGTCCTAAGAAAAAAAAACACACAAGGGGAGGGCAAACTAATGGCTGCCATGGGATCTCTAGGAAGAAAAGCAATTATCGGTGAGTATAATTGAAGCCTTTCTTCTACGATCCCCATGGCAACCAAGACCTTGGGATCATACCAAAGCAGAAAGAGGGAGGGACACAATAATGTCAAATAAAGAAATTTAATCGGTAAGGACACTGGAGAACTTGTTCCCCAAAACATGGCTTTGAGACCTTAAGAGCGTAATGTCTGGAGAAAGTATGCACGGACTTCCAGGTAGCTGCGCCGCAGATGTCTTTGATCGACGCTTGAGCCTTCCTTGCCCATGATGTCGCCATGGCCCTAGTGGAGTGTGCCTTTATAATGCTTGGGACTTCTTGACCCTCTCGCTCGTAGCTGAATGCAATGAGATCACGAATCCATCTGGCCATGGTCTGTCTAGATGGAGACAATCCTTTTCTTGCCCCCTCCATGACTATGAATAGATTTTTTGGAAATCCTGCTCTTTCACTTTGTTCAGGTAAATAGTGATACCTCTCACTAGATCCAGTGTATGCCAGACTTCTTCAGTTTCGTCCTTAGGTTCAGGATAGAATGCTGGAAGAGTGATCTCTTGGTTTATGTGAAAAGAGCTTACAACTTTCGGCAAGAAGTCGGGATGCGTTCTCAGAACCACTTTGTCCGAGAACAGTATCAGATAAGGCTCTTCTGTATGGAGGGACTGCAGCTCGCTGATCCTTCTCGCAGATGTGACCGCAACCAGAAACAGGATCTTCCAGTTCAGGTACTTCCATGCTGCCTCCTGCAATGGCTCAAAGGGCTCCCTTGTAAGAGCATTCAAGACTAGGTTCAGGTCCCAGGGTGCCACCAACGACCTGAACGCCGGACGAGTTCTCTTAACTGCATTACTAAACCTCTTGATGAGGTACTCTTCCGCCAGTTTTCTTCCCAGTAACACACTAAGGGCCGAGACTTGGACCTTCAGGGTAGACCCAGCAAGCCCCCCTTCGTAGCCCAAGTACAGGAACTGTAATACTTGCGAAATGGTGGTCTGGTCCATATTGTTCGCCGATCCCCGCCAGCGGATGAACGCTTTCCATACTCGATAGTACACCAAAGAAGAAACTTCTTTCCTCGCTTTAAGTAGCAAGTTGACTACTTGATCCGACAGGCCACGATTTTTCAGGATCCTCCTCTCAATTTCCAAGCCCTCAATGATAGTGTCTCTGGATTTTGATGGGCCACCGGACCCTGATGTAACAGGCCGGGAAACAAGGGTAGAGTCATGGGGCTCTGGACCGCCAACTTCAGGACTGTGGAGAACCACGACCTCCTCGGCCAGAAAGGGAGAATTATGATCACTGTGACTTTGTCCTCAATACTCTGTATTGGGGGGGGGGAACACGTACCCCAAGTGGAAGCTCCATCTTATCGAAAAGGCATCTACTGCCGCTGTCTGGTATAGATAGAATCTGGAGAAGAATTTTTTGACCTTCCTGTTGGCAGTCGTCGCCATAAGGTCCACCTCCGGTTTCCCAAACCTTCGGACTATTTGATCGAATACGTCCGAGTCCAGCTCCCATTCTCCCGGTAGGATCTTGCTCCTGCTCAGGATGTCTGCCAGGGTATTTTCTTCCCCCGGAACAAACACTGCTGTTAATGAAAGAACATTCTCTGTTGCCCAGCTCATGATCTTTGAGACGACTGACATCAGGTCCTTGCTTCTTGTTCCACCCTGATGATTCAGGTGTGAAACCACTGTCGTGTTGTCCGAGAAGACTCTTAGATGTTTTCCATTCAGTCTCTCTGCGAATTGACCTATCGCCCTCCAGACTGCTTCTGCTTCTCTCCAGTTGGACGACTTTAGGCTCTCTTTCCCTGACCATTCCGCCTGAATCGTCAGGTCTTCTAGATGGGCCCCCCATCCAATCGAGCTGGCGTCCGTTGTGACCACCTGAAAAGAAGGGAGTGCCAACGATGTTGCCCTTTCTTCCATTTCCATGCTTCTCCACCATGTCAATCTAAACTATTCTGAAAGATCGTCTTCCTGGAAAGAATACTGCAGAGCTTACCTCACAAGGGCACTATCGGACTTATGGGGGGAGGGCAAATCCATTTTCTGTTGCAGCAGAATAGACAGACCTGCATAACCAAACCATGCAAGTTTAGCATAACCTTATCCATGTACATTGTGTTACAGGATAAAAAGAAGAAACAAACCACAGTTTTCCTACCTTACTCAGAGGCGCAGCTGTCTCTAGGTCAGTGCATGGATCAATCACCCAATCTGCCTCCACTTGTGCAGGGTTTAAATACCCCGCCTCAACAGGCATCCTGGGATTTTTCTCCCAATGGCTCATGGGAAACGTAGTCCGGAGAAAGGGAGGGCTGAGAGAAAAAATCCCTAAGCCTCCGGCACTATGAACTCGCCGCCGCACTGCCCTGTGGGGGCTGTAGTTTTGTAGAGTTTTGTAGTATTTCCTACTCTGCCGCCCGCCGGAAGTTACCCGCACTCCCCACTGGTTTGTGGGACTTTTAGTCTTCCGGCAGCGGCTATTCACGGCAAAGCTTCTGCCGCCGCCAGAAGTTCAGCGCTGTCCTGGTGCCTTGTGGCACTTGTAGTTTTCCGGTGGCGTTTCCTGCCCTACTGTCGGACTCTGCAGCGGGCTCCAGACTCTGGCAATCCAACGGGCGCCGCCTGTGACGGTCTTACCCCCATGATGGGACTTCAGCCGTCATGTAAGTGCAAAAACCACGCATCCTACATTCGCCTGGGTGAAAACCCCACAGGGCCACCTCCAGGCTTATCTGTATGGGCAGGAACCCCTATGGGTCACACTCCCATATGCCCTATTCCCCAGAGTAACCCTTGCTTTAAAGGAGGCAAGCTCTTACTATAAAAAAAAACAATAAACCTATTCCCCTAGTCTAACTGAACACTAGGAGACAGAAAAAAACACAAGGAGGAAGGGGAGGAGAGAGGTTTTATACAGGAAGGGGGAGGTCCTGGAAAAAAACAACCTGTCTATCTGAAGGGAGAGGGATGAAATCCCAAGGTCTTGGCTGCCATGGGGATCGTAGAAGAAACTCTTCTTCCCCCCCCCCGGGGAGCCACCCCTTTCAGCTCCATGCTGAGATAGAGGTAAGCCCTAGTTGGAAAGAAAAATAACACTCCCTACCTATCCAAACTAGTTAGGAGACAGGAGAAAAAGACGAGGAAGGGGAGGAGTGATGTTATATACCACCAGGTGGGCGGTCCCTAGAAAAACATCCTGTCTAAACTAGAGGAGAGGGAGGATATCCCAGTGTTATGGCTGCCATGGGGATCGTAGAAGAAACACATTTCGTGGAACACACAAGTTCAGCGCCGTCAAGACCTTCTCTTGTTCCCAAGCATCTGCCAGTGAGATTTATCCAGTGGTCCTCCAATTTGGTCTACGGCTGCAAGGACTGATAGCGCCTTGGAACTTTTCTACACTTTTTTTTCGTTCTCCCTTCCATTCCCAGCTATTCGTGTGGGGGGCAGGTAATCAGCTGGGCGGATGAGATGCAGCATCCCCAAAAGTGTGACAGTGCTGTGGCAGCAGACGGTCATGGTGTTGCGGGGGGCATGGTTGTGTGCCTATGTCCTCTAGTGAGAGCAGCTGTCAGCACAGCTCTAGCAGCCACATCCTGCCTCTGAGCCGCTCACAGCCTATCAGCAGAGGGACAAGGGTGCACCATAATGTTTCAAAATGGGGCAGTGCGCTGGAATACATTTAGAAAGAAAAAAAACAGGCAGAGCACGGTGCCCCGCAAAATCAACCGAGCGGGAATGCTCCTCCTGCAAGCTTTAAAATTTACCTATCCCACGCAAGAATAATGCTGGCCACATAATACCACCCCTAATTGATATTAAGCCCCACAGTGCTAAACAAACCAACATCTAACCAAGAGTTTAGGGCATGGCTTTGTGGGAGAGGAAATTATGCACACGGTAATGCGCATTACATATTATTCCACATATGTGCCTCTTAACTACATGCTCATTGCTAGGGTTTTATTGCTCTTTGCCATGGGTAACACCCATTTACATATACCACACACCATAATGTCCATTACACCAAACATCGTAATGCTTATTACATATAATACCACAGGCCGTAATTACATATTATGCCACATAAGTTCCGCTTACCTACATGCTCGTTGCTATGGGTTTCATGCTTGATGCCAGGGGTTAACATGCTGTTGCTATTAGAGATGTACAGGCTCTCATTTACTCTGCTTTCAAAGCAGGATCTTATTGGCTATCAACTGTCATGTGATTTGGTAAAGCCAATAAGATCCTGCTTTGAAATCAGAGTAAATCAGAGAATCAGAACCTGCACATCTCTAGTTGCTATCTGGTTACCATGGTCTGCCAGGGGTAAAGGCTTGTTGCTATGGGGTTACCATGGTCTGCCAGGGGTAAAGGCTTGTTGCTATGGGGTTACCATGGTCTGCCAGGGTAAAACCCTAGAAATTTACCAAATGGCTAGGAATACCAAAATTCGTAGCCATTCCATGTCAATTACCAGCTGTAAATTAACTTTTGCTAATTTACCAAGATTTACGTATTATCTGTTTTATGAACAGTATATTCATTCAAATAAGCCATTGAAAGAACAAGTACATAATTCACCATTCACTTGAATGGTGAGTCCAAATTTACTATCAGGTCGTTTGCTGAATACTGCAGATCGCTCAGCAGGAAAAAAAAATTTTTTTTCCATAAACGCCAATGATAAATTAATTAATGGACGCACAGCCAATCAGCCTCAGAGCTCCCCCGGATGCCACTCCTGACTGGCTGAAGGAGGACTCTGAACGACATCACCAGGAAATTGCTCAGTCTCAGGGAGGAGCTGTATATGTTTAAAAACCTACGGCTCCTCATGTTCGTTTTGGTTCGGTGATTTTTTATTTATTTTTTTACACCCATGGATGCCTACAGGGAAAGTGGGCAGATCTATGTCGAAGGAGCTGGTGACTAATTTATTTTCACAGGTACCACCTTGGATTCTACTGGAGAAGTGGGCCAAACCTATGTGGCATGATAGGCAAGTATGTGTGAATTAAACTTTTATTTTAATTTTGTGTCAGCCTTACTTATTCAGCAATTGGCTCTGTTGTAGAAGTACAAGACCCAGCGGGCCCATTAATGCCCCGCATGCAGGGACTTGTGGTTCTTCAAGTCCATGCATGCAGGGAAGGCTTGCTGGGACTTGTAGTTCCACAAAAGAACCCAATAGTTTATTCCTTTTTTTTTTTTTAACACCTTTCCATACCATCAGCCTGGTGCCTGGGCCCCTGAGGACAGCCTTTTACCCGGCCTGGGCTGCTTACTTGTATACAAATTTTATGATTGCAAGCCATCTGAACTGGTTTTGTCCATAAATAATTTGCATTTGTGGTCCTGGACCACCAACCCGTGGCACCACAGCAACTGTCCTGAGGCACGGCACACAATTTGGGAACCACTGGGCTAAACTTATAAAATAACACTGCAACAAACCATAAGGAAGCGGATATGGATAGATGGGATGTGTGTCCTGAGTTAAAAAGTGTTGGACATTAAAGTTTATACAGAAAAGACTCTGTACATTGCTTGTGCATGATCTGTCATGGTAGGTGCATTGAGACAGCATTACTGTATGCACATGTTCTCTTTATAATATATTGACATGGATACCTCAGCTTTTCTCAATACTGCCTTCTGCAAGTTCTATCTAAACAATACATGCATTTGGACAGCAGCATATTTGTACTGTAGATGCATGCTCCCTGTACACAGTAGGTTCATGAGTACATTTATTTACAGTTTCTTATATAGCGCAGCAGATTCCATTGCGCTTCAGCTTATCTCAATATGGCATTGAGATCGTTCTGTCTATACTGTACATCAGGGGTGGGGAACCTTTTTTGTGCCAAGGGCCGTTTGTATGGGGAAAAAATCCTTCAGGGGCCATATGTAAAAATTTCTCTTACAAATTGTCCAGCTGCAGCCGTCCCACACTCCAGCGACTGCCGCTGAATAGGACTGACAGTCTCCGTCTGCTGTTGATTTAGAGGAATCTCGCAAGAACTACCGACCTCTTTCGAGAATTGCCCTGTACTTGACTCCCGGCAAAGCAGTCAGGCGGGTTGGCGGGCCAATCAGACTGGCTATGGGGGCCACATATGGCGCCGGGGCCGGAGGTTCCCCACCCCTGCTGTACATGCATAGGTAGTGTTGCATCTCTATATTGTACACTAGCTGACCCGCCCGGCGTTGCCTGGGAAAACCTTGGGGGTTTTTTTATTTCCAAAATTGCTGAAAAATGTAATCTTACAGTATGCTGTGCCAAAGAACTAAGATTGTAATTTGTTATAGATTCCACCATAATGTTAGAATGTGTTTGCATTGATACTCAATGATGGCAATGAAATCAGGTGTGGTGCTTGAAAAAGATTTGCCATGTTAAAGTGTACAATTTACTCAATAAATTGTGAAAAAATGTATTCGTGTACATAGAAGTACAATTAAAAAATGAAAGTAGGATTAAAAAAAAAATTCTGATTCAAACTGATAATTGTTTGGCTGGGGGTGGGTTTCAAAACAAATCTATAGGTGGGGGGTATGGATATTGTGGGCATAATTGGTGTTTGGTACACCTACAGGGGGTCCTCAATTGATGGGATTTTCAGTACAGTGTCACCATAGCGGGATTCCCAATTGGGGTTCAGGTGGTCTTTTAGGAGTCCCTTTACAATCCCGTAGGTCTCTTCTCCTTGAGCCTACGGTCTCCCTTAATGATAGTCACTGAGGGAGACCGTAGGCTCCAGGAGAAGAGACCAACGGAATTGTAAAGGGACTCCTAAAAGACCACCTGAACCCCAATTGGAAATACCCCTATTGTGACACTGAAGTGAAAATTTCTCATCAACTGGGGACCCCCTGTGGGTGTATAAAACACTAATTATGCCCACAATATCGATACCCCCTTCACCTATAGATTTGTTTCGCAACCCACCCCCATCCAAACAATTATCAGTTTGAATCAGAATTTATTTTTTAATCCTACTTTCATTTCTTGATTGTACTTTTATGTACACATTTATTTCACGATTTATTGAGTAAATTGTACACTATAACGTGACAAATCTTCATCTCCGTCTTATTCTTCAACTTCTTACTCATAACTTCAAACAAATACATCTATCGAAAAAACATTATCTATGAACCAAAAGAGTCTGGGAAACCCTTAAGGCAGAGCAGTGTCTAACATCCAACTGACGAACAGGATGAGTGCAGTGTACCCACTTTGTATTGATCAACAGGTGCATTGGCCAGGACAAAGATTTCTCAGTGCAACTGGCCAGGGTACGCAGAGATGGATATGGGAAAAATAGAAAAGGCGGTACATTAGGTACAGTTTTTATTAGCCGGTACAGACTGTTAAATAAATGGCAAATTATTTTTTTATGTGTTTTTGTGTGTTACTGTTTTTGTGTGTGTGTTGTAGTGTATGTGGTTGTGTGTGTTGTATGTATCTGTCCAATGCGTAAGTGTGAGGTGTGCTATGTATATACAGTATGTGTATGTGTGTTGTGTCTTTGTGTATCTGTGCAGTGTTTAAGTATGTGTTTTGTGTGTTGTACTGTTTTTTGTGTGTGTGTGTGTTGTGCTGTTAGTGGTATGTTATGTGTGTGTTGTGTGTGTGTTGTGTGTATCTGCCCAATGTGTAAGTGCGTGAGGTGTGCTACGTATAAATGTGTGTGTGTGTGTGTGTGTGTGTGTGTTCTTTTTATTGTACTGTTTTTGGGTGCATGTTGTACTGTGAGTGGTGTGTTATGTTATGTGTATCTGCTGAATGTGAGGTGCGCTACATATATATGTGCCTGTAGTGTGCTGTGCGTATCCTGACAATGCTTAAGTGTGTGTGTGTTTCTGTATCTGCACAATGTTTAAGTGTATGTGTTCTGTGTGTTTGTTGTACTGTTTTTGGGTGTGTGTTGTGGTGTATATGGGTTTGTGTTGTACTGCATGTGGTGTGTTGTGTGTGTGTTTTGTTGTGTGTATCTGTCCAATGTGTAAGTGTGTGAGGTGCGCTACCTATATATATGTGTGTTGTGTGCATATGTGGTCTAGTGTGTGTGTGTGTGTGTGTGCGCACGTGTGTGTACGTACAATATGTACGTGTGTGTGGTGTGTGGTCTATGTATAGCCTCAGATCATTTTTCCCAGATCAATGAAGGCAAATTAAAACTTGGTGTTTTTTAAATTTCTAAGTGAAATTTCCCAAAAACGGCTTCGAGGTGCACACCACCAGGTCCAGAGGTACCTTGTTGCCAAATTTGGCAGCTCTGAGTGCCACGGTGTGCCCGCAATGCAACAGACACACACACTCTTCAACTTATTATATAGAAGATGTATGGGTAAGGCAGCATCACTGTATACCATGCGCTCCCACCCTCAGTTCTCAAGGAATAACTGGTCAGCTTTTTAGGACAGCAATGCTGGAGCACAAGTGACATACCCCTGTCACATCGCAAAGCCTAGTTAGTCTCGGGAATGACACTTCAACATTAAACCCAGGTCCCTCATACATTCAGAGGGCAACCTGGGTTTTACCATTCTTATAACCTAGGTAGAATTATGTTGGTTGACCCAGGTTAAAAGCTGTGGTGCTTTCACACAGCACACCATCCTAGGTCTACAAGTCAACAACCCAGAACCGAGGAGAGATGTGAAAGGGGTAGTCGGGATCTATGTACTAAGGCCCCCCCCCCCCCTTCACAATGCAGACATATTTGAAGCTACATATCTCTTCAGATTTCCCTTGAACTCTCCCAAATATCTGATCTGAGCCTGGGCTCATTTTTCACTCTATTCACTTCAGATACATCTGATCAATTCTATGTTAAACCCCTGACAGCTTCAGATCAGATGGCTCTTTGGTGCAGAACCAAGGATTTTTTAATCAGATGGATTTGAGGCTCAGCCGCACATCTGATCTGAGGGAGCTCAGACTTGTCCGTTTTACATCAGATCCATCTGAATCTGACGACAACGGGCCAAATAGCCTAGTGGATGGGGGCTTTGGGGGGGGGGTCCCACACACAATTTGGCACTTGCGCCAAGTTTTGCATGCAAGTCCCCGGGAGCACAACAAACACCAATCACGCACTAGGCATGAGAGCAGCGCTGAGAAAAAAATGAATACAAATGTTTGGTACAATGTATAAACTTTTACTGTATAAAATCTGAAATAAAATCAATCACATACAAATGAACAATTAATTACTGACAATGGTCAGTGGGTTCTTCACATCACAGGAGTAGTCTCAATGTGGGTATGGAAATGGGAAAACGGAAGGAAGGGGGGAGAGGAATTGAGTCACAGGTAAGTGCACTTTATCAATTTGTAGGAGGTCCTGGTGTCCAATGGTTTCCACTTATCTGGTGTTGAATTCCACCCGATTGGGTGCGGCACTAGATCTGCCGTTGGAGGATAAAGGCTTCCGCTTTGTTGGTAACCCCCTCTTTAGTGTGATCTTTGCGGGGAGTTGGACAGCAAAGGTGTCCGAGGAGTGGTGTCCGCCAATACTCTCCAAAGCCAGGTGGAATGGTGGTCTCTGGACACTTGAGTAATATCCTCCAATTGATGGCTAAGCTGGAACTTTGCCACTGGAATTATGGGAGGAGCAGGGACCACCAAACACAGTGGGGGAGGAGGAAATTGGTGGGGGGGCAGTGTGGAACCGTGGGTGATGGTACACCTAGGGCAATTGGCCCAAACAGGTTTGGAATCCACAGCAATGGTCCTGGAGGTGAAGAACAGGCAGTCCACCTGACGCATTTCACTGCCAACTGCAGCTTGATCAAAGGTGTCTAGCAGTGTCTATATATAGTATATATACCCTCCCTAATCAAGTGTCCAGAGACCACCATTCCACCTGGCTTTGGAGAGTATTGGCGGACACCGCTCCTCAGACACCTTTGCTGTCCAACTCCCTGCAAAGATCACACTAAAGAGGGGTTACCAACAAAGCGGAAGCCTTTTTCCTCCAACACGGGTCTAGTGCCCCACCCAATTGGGTGGAATTCAACACCCGATAAGTGGAAATTATTGGACACCAGGACCTCCTACAAATTGGTTAAGTGCACTTACCTGTGACTCAATTCCTCTCCCCCCTTCCTTCTGTTTTCCCATTTCCATACCCACATTGAGACTCTACTCCTGTGATGTGAAGAACCCACTGAGCATGGTCAGTAATTAATTGTTCATTTGTAGGTGATGGATTTTATTTCAGCTTTTATACAGTAAAAGTTTATACATTGTACCAAACATTTGTATTAATTTTTTCTCTCAGCGCTGCTCTCATGCCTAGTGCATGATTGGTGTTTGTTGTGGTCTTTTTGGTGGGGACTGACTATCCCCCCTGTTGAGCAGCAGCTGATTTAAAGAAACACAGCTCCTGCCAAGCGCCTGAAATTTCCTTGGAACTTCTCCTTGGAAACTACTCCCTTTAAGTCCCCGGGAGCTGCTGTCAGAGGGAGCCAGGAGCTGAGCAGAGCGGGGCGGCGGGGGGGCTGAAAGCACAGAGCCAGGACACAAAGAGGCAGGGAGTTGACTTACTGGGCAGCGATGAGACCAGATTGCCAGGTAGCAGCGGGCGCACATAGTATAAAAACACACACAGAAATGAATGGACAGGAGACGCTGCTGCAGGCGAGAGAGAGGAGACGCTCCGAACTACGGAGAACGGAACACACAGCGAGGGACCCGGACCCTGACGCACCAAGCAGAGAAGCCGAAGGTGCATCCAGGCACCGTGACGCGGACACTCTGCAAACCACGCCGGGAAAACAAGCGTACAGCACGCCGCAGGAAGCCCCCCGCTAGCCCGCAAGCAAGTAACCGGGAGAAGGGCATTGGAGGTGAGCCCGGAAGGACGCCATCCGAAAGGAGGTAAAAAAAAAAAACGCCTGCTGGGGAATATAAGAGGCGGAAGAAGCCTAGGCCCTCCAAGCCAGTCCCTACCTCACCCAAGTACAACGGGGTCAGTGGTACTATATACCACATTTAAGAATAGAAGCGGATGGGGTGGATGACAGTGTAAAACCCTGGTCCCCCAATAATATCATAGGGGTGAGCGGAGGGTGGCCACTGCAGGGGGGAGGTAATACTAGGGTAAGTACCCCCAGTCTGTGCCTCCCACTCCAACCAGCGGTACACAAAAAATTAAACGTAAACCCGTATGCAGCAGCAGACCCAGCGCCGACAGAGAAGGCCCATTCAGTGAGAACCCCTTGCAACAACACAGGGAGGTTGAGACATCAATATCAGCAGATGGGAGAAAAGCTATAGACAGCTACATCACCCACAATAGAGAAAGGAGATCCTTTCTCTCTGCTTATCACCCACTGTGTTTAAGAAGGCTTATAAAGAAGGAAACAAGTTAAGAATATCATATACCTTACCACTTTCTGCTGAACCTCTGGCGAAGATAAACAGAGACGCTATATCGTGCCAGCCTGGAAATCGGGAGAACTGGAACAAGACCTGCAGAACCTTCCCCCTCTGCCCACCCGAAGGTGAGAGAGAAGACAAGAACAGGTAACAACAACAGAGAAGGTACCTGTATAGGTGGCCAGAGGGGGGGAAGATAAGGCAGGGAGTAAATATAAGTGGAGAGTATTCATTGCATATAAGCAAGATAAAATCACCAACAAGACTGAGGCAAGGGGAAGAATGGGAAAAATAAAAAAAATGAGTGACGTCCCCCCCATCACCCACTAGACCCTCCATAAAATGTTAACCCAAAACAAACTGACTGAGATGAGGGGATAACAGAGTGGAGGAGAGAGGGAGAGGAGAGCGAGAGGGGGAACGTAGAGAGGAGGGAGAAAAAGAGAAAAAAGCCTATAAAAATTAAAGCAACCTAATAAGTTTATTCATCATTTAAAGGGGGAAAAACCCAAGAGAAGAAAAGGAATCGAAGTAGTAAACAAGTAGGATGGCCCCAAAAAGGGATAAAACACAATTAAACACTTCAACAAATTTCTTCAAAGCCTCAAGTACAAAGCCCAAAGACAAACAAAAAGACAGACTATCAACGTCAAGCCAAACGAGCAGCGCTTTAGCCCCAGAATCTAACCCTTCCTCGCCGGAAGTAGAGGGAAGAATGGATGAACCCATAACCCTACGGAAAATGTTACAATTATTAGCAGAACTAAAAAATGACATCTACAGAAGTCCGAAGTACAGTACAAGACCTAACTAAAGAAATAACAGATTTGGGTAATAGAACGGACCAGATAGAAACAAAACTTACAGAGATGATGAAGGCACATAACGATTTGGTGACAGCATACCAGAACACGCAACAGGAGCTAGCTTCCTTAAAAGAAAAAACAATTAGCTTGGAAGACCGGGCACGAAGGAGTAACCTTAAAATAAGAGGTATACCAGAAACGGTTCAGATAAAAAATCTAGAACAATTTGCCCTGGACACTTTCCAGAAATTGCTTCCAGAAACCCCAAAAACACAACTGCTGATAGATAGAATTCACAGATTACCCAAAGCAAGAAGAGCCCCAGAAGACGCCCCAAGGGATGTAATCCTGAAACTACATTACCCGCAAACGAAAGATGAAATCTTCAAAGCCACTAGGGACACAGCCGGTCTAAATATTCTTGGTCCACTACAAATATACAACGAATTATCAGTCCAGACCTTGATGAAAAGAAAATCACTGGCAAGAATTACAAGTGCCCTGAGGCAAGCTAATGTCCCATATAAATGGGGCTTCCCAGTTAAACTAATAATTAAGTACCAAGGGGAGATCAAGACAGCGGTAACAGAAGAGGAGGGATGTATACTCCTATGAGAATGGAAAATTCCATACGTCGAGGAAACAACATCAGCACCCCAACAGCTACAATCGGAGTGGTCTAAAGTGGGCTAACACAAAATATAAGGGACAGATGCCTGATATAACATCTGGACAGAGCTACCCTCCCCCCCCCCCCCTTTTTTTTTTTTGTTCGGGTTTTATTGTATATGTATATCTGTCTTCGAAGGGATACGTAGCGGTGTAATGGTAAACGAAGTAAAGATTACTAATAGGGAATTAGGAGAAACGTAAGAAAATAGGATTTTGGGTACCTACCGGTAAATCCTTTTCTCGTAGTCCATATGGGATACTGGGCTTCACTACTATGGGGATTGAGACCTCCGCAGGAGAGACAGGCACATAAAAGAACTTTCAGTGTGGGTGCACTGGCTCCTCCCCTCAATCTCCCTCCACTAGTCAGTTAATGCAAAAACTGTGCCGAAGGAGAGCATGTGAGGAGTAG
Source organism: Crinia signifera (assembly GCF_055691185.1). Classification (NCBI taxonomy): domain Eukaryota; kingdom Metazoa; phylum Chordata; class Amphibia; order Anura; family Myobatrachidae; genus Crinia; species Crinia signifera. The sequence goes on along the minus strand of NC_139219.1, from coordinate 118,719,400 downwards.
GTGATAATGTATTGTGGTGAGATTCATCCAGCACACCCAAACGAACAAAAAACATATAAAAGAGGTTAACCTAACAACTTAAGAAGACCCTTGTAAACCAGAACAAGTCTATAGTCATAACTATAGAAAACAAGGCAATAAGCCTAACAATGAAGTAGGATCTGACAGCAGAACAGCCGCACTGAGGCGGGCTCCCAGTATCCCATATGGACTACGAGAAAAGGATTTACCGGTAGGTACCCAAAATCCTATTTTCTCTACCGTCCAATGGGATACTGGGCTTCACTACTATGGGGAGGTCCCAAAGCTACCAGAACGGGTGGGAACGTGCGGACTCTGCTGTAGAACCGCATTCCCGAACTGGGAATCCTCCCTGGCCAGGGTGTCAAACTTGTAGAACTTCACAAATGTGTGTTGCCCTGACCAAGTTGCGGCCCTGCAGAGCTGCATTGCCGACACCCCTCGAGCAGCTGCCCAAGAGGTACCTACAGACCTGGTTGAATGAGCCTTTACTGAAAAAGGAAGCGATAAACAAGCTGATGCGTAAGCCTGTTGGATAGTACATCTTATCCACCTGGCAATGGTACGCGTTGAAACCGGTAAACCCTTCTTCTGCGCATCATAAAGCACAAACAAGCTGTCCGTCTTACGGATCCTAGCTGTGCGCTTGACATACCCCTTAAGGGTGAGGACCACATCCAAGGTATCTGGTATATCCGGGTGTGTTGCACTAGAAGGAACCACAATAGGTTGGTTTAGGTGGAACCCTGACACCACCTTTGGAAGGAATTGTGGTCTAGTCCTGAGTTCCGCCCTATCGTTGTGGAACACAAGGTAAGGACTCCGACAGGATAAGGCTCCAAGCTCGGACACCCTCCTGGCCGAAGCTAGGGCCAGCAGAACAACAGTCTTCCAAGTGAGGTGTCGTAGCTCAGACTCCTCCAGTGGAACAAACCGGGCTGATTTTAAGAAAGTAAGAACCACTTCCAAATCCCATGGTGCAGTGGGAGGCACAAAGGGGGGCTGAATCCTCAGAACCCCCTGTAAGAAGGTTTGCACTTCCGGCAAGGCCGCAATCTTTTTCTGGAAAAACACAGACAGCGCGGAGATTTGGACCTTTAAGGAACCCAATCTGAGACCCTTATCCAAACCAGCCTGAAGGAAACGTAGCAGGTTGTTTAATCGAAAACTGGCCGGAGGCAAGTCATTCTTCTCACACCAGGCAATATATCTGCGCCATATTACATGATAATGAGAAGCCGTCACCGGCTTCCTGGCTTTTATCATTGTAGTGACGACAGAGGGATGGAGACCCTTGTGGACTAAGATCTGCCGCTCAACCTCCAGGCCGTTAAACGTAGCCGCTGTAAGTCCTGGAAGACGAACGGGCCCTGGAGGAGCAGGTCTTTTCTTAGGGGCAGACGCCACGGGTCTTCCACTAGCATGGCCTGAATGTCCCCGTACCAGGCCCTTCTTGGCCAATCTGGCGCCACCAGTATGGCCTCCGTCCCCTGATGCCGGAGCCGCTTTAGCACCCGAGCCAACAATGGGAGAGGTGGGAACAGGTACACCAATTGGAATTCCCAGGTCCAGGTGAGAGCGTCCACTGCTATCGCCCCTGGGTCTCTGGTCCGTGCACAGTACATTGCTACCTTGTGGTTCAGTCGTGAAGCCATCAGGTCGATCTGAGGGAGCCCCCACAGATCCACTATGGCATCGAACACTTGAGTGTGAAGGCCCCACTCTCCCGGGTGAAGATCGTGACGACTCAGGAAGTCCGCCTCCCAGTTGTCGACTCCCGGGATAAAAATGGCAGAAAGGGCCTGGACATTCTGTTCCGCCCAGGACAGAATCTTTGACGCTTCTCTCATGCAAGGCATGCTCTTGGTACCACCCTGCCGATTTATGTAGGCCACAGTGGTGGCGTTGTCCGACTGGACCTGGATCGCCTTGCCCTGTAACAATGGAGCTGCCTGTAACAGGGCATAGTAGACCGCCCTCAACTCCAGCTTGTTGATATGAAGTCCCGACTCCAGTGGAGACCATCGACCCTGTAGGCGGACTCCCTGTGTCACAGCTCCCCAGCCCCTCAGGCTGGCGTCCGTGGTTACCAGAATCCAGTCCTGGATCTGGAACCGTCTGCCTGCCAACAGATTGGATGAATCTAGCCACCACTGTAGCGAGATTCTGGTTTTTGTTGCAAGGCCAATCCTTCTGCGCATCTGCAGGGGGGAGCCGGACCATTTTGTCAGAATATCCAGTTGAAAAGTCCTGGAATGGAAGCGGCCAAATTGTATTGCTTCGAATGAAGCCACCATCTTGCCTAGAAGCCGGAGGCAAAGATGGATCTGTACCAGCGGTGAAAGTAGGACCTCCCTGACCAGCTGTTGTATTGCAGTGACCTTTTCCATTGGTAGAAAGACTTTTTGTTCCGATGTATCCAGGATCATGCCTAAGAAAACCATCCTCTGGGTCGGAACCAGCGATGATTTGGGCATGTTCAGGATCCACCCGTGGTCTCTTAGAACCTGTATGGACAGATTGAGAGCACTGCTTAAAGCCTCCGCCGACCCTGCCTTTATTAGCAGGTCGTCCAGGTATGGCACTACATTCACCCTTCGGAGCCTGAGTAGTGACATCATCTCCGCCATTACCTTTGTGAAAACCCGCGGGGCCGTCGACAGGCCGAAAGGCAACGCCCGGAATTGGTAATGGTCGTTCCCCAAGGCAAACCTGAGATAGATCTGGTGTGGGGGCCAGATAGGAATGTGTAGATAGGCGTCTTTGACGTCTATAGAGGCCAAGAACTCCCCTCTTTCTAAACTGGCGATCACAGAGCGCAAGGACTCCATCCTGAACTTGAACACACGCAGGAAGGGGTTCAGTGACTTTAGATTCAGGATGGGTCTTACTGAGCCGTCTGGCTTCGGTACCAGGAATAAGTTGGAATAATATCCCTGGCCCTGCTCCGTGTCTGGCACCGGTACAATTACCTGAGACTGAAGCAGCCTGGTAATGGCCCCCTGGAGGAGCACCTGATCTTCCTGGGATGCTGGAAGTGCCGACCTGAAGTATCGTCTGGGAGGGGGTTTGTCGAATTCCAGCCTGTAACCTAGAGAAATAAGACCCCTGGCCCAGGAATCCAGACCCGAGGCGTCCCACACATGGCTGAAATGCAACAATCGCGCTCCCACCGCGAGAGAGTCTCGTGGCGGGAAAACCCCGTCATGCTGCAGGCTTAGAGGAAGCTGCGGCATTTGGACGGTCCTGGGTGTTGGAGGTGTTAGGCTTCCTAAACTTGCCTCTCGTGCCCCTGCTGGCATTGGAGGCACCCCTAGCCTTGGGGCGAAACCTGTTCCCACAAAAGGACTGCTGGCCAGTGAAGGTACGCTTTGCAGCCGTGGGAGCTGATGGAAGGAAGGTAGACTTTCCTGCCGTGGCTTTGGAAATCCAACCGTCTAATTCACTCCCAAACAGCCATTCTCCTGTGAAGGGAATACCCTCCACACTCTTCTTTGAATCTACATCTGCAGACCACTGACGCAGCCACAAAGCCCGTCTGGCTGAAACCGCCATGGCTGAATTGCGCGCATTTATTGCGCCCAATTCCTTTTGCGCCTCGCACAGGATCTTAGCGGTATCCTGAATGTGACGCAGGCTGTCACCTATCTGGGCCACAGTCATGTCACCCAACAACCCTTCCTGAATCTGGGTTGACCATGTATGAATTGCCTTAGCCATCCAGCAGCTGGCTAAAACTGGGCGCTGGGATGCCCCACTAGCCGTATATATGGACTTGAGGGTAGCTTCCAGCCTCCTGTCCGCCCCGTCCTTAAGGGTGGATACCCCTGGGACTGGTAGCAACACCTTTTTAGAAAGGAGGGAGACAGAGGAGTCCACTACCGGTGGCTCCTCCCACTTCTTTCTGCCTAAAGGTTCAAAGGGATAAGCATTTGTGAACCATTTTGAAAGAGTAAACCTCTTATCAGGGTTCTGCCATGCAGCCCTGAAAACAGTTTCTAACTCCGCCTGCTCAGGGAAGTATACTGGTTGTTTCCTCTGAGTCATGAAGAAAGGATCTCCTTCTGCGGATGCCTCCACTGGGAGATCTAAAACATCCCTAATGGCCCTGATAAGCGGCTCGGGACCATGCACTGCCGCCTCAGGAGCTGGTTCCTGCAGAACCTGCTCCTCACCCTCCTCCAATATGTCCTCATCGTCATCATCTGTGTCAGGATCCATTGCAGTAGCCTGCCTTTTTTGAGGCTGTGCGGGAGGAGGAGGTACATTAAGGGTATGAAGAATATCCACCCTGGCAGCTAACATGGACAATTCCCTCTGAACCCTCTGCGTTTGCTGAGTGTTAGTGGAAAGCTGTGAAGCCACAGAATCCAACAAGGTCTTTATGTTGGAAGCCCAAGCAGGCTCCTGCTCATCTGCCTGCGACGGCCCCACAAGCTGTGGGGGTACCCCACTGATCTGGGTGTCAGCACTACTGGGCTGTGTGACATACAAGCCTCACAAGTAACCTGGGACTGTGACTTAGGCACAAACTTGGTGCTACACACCATACAAGTGAACTTTTTCACCATGCTGAGACAGTACTGCAGAGTACAACAGTACAACACAACCTCCACGCAGTCACACACGTGCACACACCGCACCGCTGTATGTGAAAAACAGACTATGTGCTAGTTATATGCTGTATTCTGTAACTAAGCAGTGGAGAAAAAAACAGAGCAATTGGGGAGCCAAGTGCACCCTTAACCTAAACTCACAGATCTGGGTGAGCTGGTAACGCTAAACACAGTGATCTGAACAACACAGTGTCTGACTAAGCCAGATAGCGCAGCAGCGCTAAATCGCTATAAAAAAAACCTGCTGTCTCTGCCGTGCTGCAAGTACTCGGATCCACCACGCCAGTGAGGAGCCCTCTGTAATGGAGTCTGGCAGCGTGTGAAGAAGCAGGAAGTGACAGCGCGCGCCCAGCAGAGCTTGGTCCCGCTCTGAGTGAAGCCCCGCCCCCTGTACACGGAGCTGGCGCTTCTATATATTTATACTGACATTAATAAAGGTGTAAAATATATATATAATACATTATAACCTGAGGGGTGTCCCTGGTGGTCCAGCGGCAGCACCCCTATGCCAGTTACCAGACGCGGTGTTCACGCAGTCCCTGCTGGAGAGCCGCCATTACTAGCCGTCGTCTTGCCGCACCAGAAATGGCTGCGGGGACCCCTTGTGGGACCCCCAGCCTGTACTCACCACTGAAGTCTTCAGACCTGTCAGGGGTGTGCGGCGGCTAGGGGACTTGCTCGCTACAGCGCAATGCTGTGCGGTGACAAGCCCCACGCAGGACCGAATTGTCCTGTAGCAGGGTCAGCTCTGCACCTGAAGAGGTCGGGGACTGACCCTTCCCCTGACACCCACGAAGCAGGACAGCTGTGTGGTCACCACAGCGCCCCAAAATAACAAACTTTGAAAATAAATGTAGAAAAACTCTGGAGCATCCAGAAGCACTGCCTCTCCTGAGGCACATTTTTCAAAACTGACTAGTGGAGGGAGATTGAGGGGAGGAGCCAGTGCACCCACACTGAAAGTTCTTTTATGTGCCTGTCTCTCCTGCGGAGGTCTCAATCCCCATAGTAGTGAAGCCCAGTATCCCATTAGATGGTAGAGAAATAGAAGGTAAAGATGTACTAGAATTTTAACACGGATAGACACTAAAACACGAGTAATAGAACCCACAAACAAGCACTATAAGAAATAGGCCGATTTAACACGAACAATGAGCAATAATAATAATAATAATAGACATAAGTAAGGTTTGATATATGGTAGATATAACTGATAAAATGCACGAAAGAGTAAACACACTAAAGAAAACAAACACTGGAATAAGAAGAATATGTTATAAAAGGAATAAGGTGTGAAGTGCACTAAAATCACACCATGTAATGTTTTAAGAGTATAGGTAAATAAATACTGAATAGATAAAGTAATAGAGTTCACAAACACCACATTAATATAAAGTTTATTAGAAAAGTAACAGTAAGGAAGAAGGAACCAAGAGGGAGAGGTAACCTGGAAACCACAATAGATGAAGGAGGGGTGGGAGGAGGGAAGGGAGAGAGATGGGAGAAAAAGGAGGCCCCTTCAGACGGAGGTTTCCTCCCTCATGGGTTAAGGCCCCTTTGCTTCACCCCCCCCCCCCCCTTTTTTTTTTCTTTTCCTCTCCTTCTGCTCCCTCACTCCCTTCGCTCTATCCCTTCGTTCTTCCAGTTTGTAACACACCCCTTTCACATAGATACATATCCAAGCAAACAAAAACAAGAGAAGGGGATAAGATAAGGTAAGATGGGGAAAACTAAGAGAAACAGATAAATAATGGGTTTAGGGATAAGGTGATGGGGTAAAACACACACTACCCCAATAGGATTAAAGGTAGTCTCAAGAAATCGAGACCAATTGTGCTCTTATTGCATGTACAAATAATGTATGTGATAAATGTAATTGTTGTATTGTTAGATGTCCCAGGTCTATTTAAGTTAAGACAATGTGTGATAAATGTAACTGTTGTATTGTTATATGTTCTAGGTCCATTTCAGTTAAAACAAGGTGTAAGAAAGATGCAAATAACCGAGGAAAAACTACCCCCCAAACCACCAGATAAATGATAAAACTCCTATCCTTGAATATAAAGGGATTGAACAGCCCACAGAAAAGGAGACGCCTCCTCCAGTATTTAAATCATCAGAAAATAGATATAGCGGCCATTCAAGAGACACATTTCTCAAGAATAAATACACCCAAATTACAGGACCAGAAGTACACAAGGGCATATTTCTCCAGTGCATTGTGTAAAAAAGGGGAGTTGCAATATTGATCAAGAAAAACTTAAACTGGGTAACCCAATCGCAGGTAGTAGATAAAGAGGGGAGATATTTGATACTGAAAGGGCTACTAGAAGGTCAACCAATAACATTAGCAACGGTATACGCACCCAATAGCGCACAGGAGAAATTTGTCAGGAAGTATTAAAAATACAAGAAGTAGGAGGAGAAACAGTAATAACCTTGGGAGATTTTAATGTTACATTGGATCCCCAAATAGACAAAACTAGTGTAGGGAAATTAAAAACAACTCAAGCAATTTGTGAGCTCTCGAGGAGAATCAAGGAAATGCTCGCAGAGGCAGGATTATATGATAGTTGGAGGATTAAAAACCCCACTATACGAGACTACACATTCTTCTCGAACGCCCACAAAACACTCAAGAATAGACCTCACCTTAACAGATAAAACAACCCTCCAACAAATACTGCCAATAACAATGTCAGACCACGCCCCGATAGTGACCATATTGGAGAATACAGCACCCGTATATAAACAAAGAACATGGACTTTTCCTAAACATCTACTTAAAAAAATAGAAACAAGAACCCAAATAGTGAATATGATAGAGGAATATGGTAGAAATAATCCAGAAGAAACCAACCAAATGAACTATTGGTGTGCTCTAAAGGCAGCACTCAGAGGAAATATAATCCAGATCTGCTCAAGAATAAAAAAAAAAGGAAAAAATACAGGTAGAACTACAGAATAATATAACAATACTAGAAAGAACACAAAAAAAGCCCAACAAACAATAAAATATTGGAAGATCTAAACAAATTAAGAGACCAGGTGGAAAATAAAAATATCAAACAAATAAGGAAAAGTATGGTACAATTCCAACAGAAACTTTACACGGAAGGTAATAAGGCCACAAGGCTATTAGCAAGGAAAATTAAGGGTAAACAAACTCGGAGAAATAAGAGAAATATATAACAAAAATGGTAATAAAATAGCTAATCCAATCGAAATAGCAGATATTTTTGCTGATTATTATAAAAACCTGTATAATTTAAAAGATAAAAACACATTTCAACCAACAAAAAACACAACAGAAGAATTTTTAAACAAACAAAATCTCCCAAAATTAAAGAAAGATCAAATAGAAAACTTAAATAAAACCATAACGGTGCAGGAAATAGAGGAAACCATTAAATCATTGAAATTACATAAATCAGCCGGACCAGACGGCTATATCAACGAATTCTATATATATTTTCAAGGAAAAATAGCTCCAATTCTCCAGGACACTTTTGAAGCAATAATAAAGAACGAAAAATTCCCGGTTGAGATGTTGGAGGCACGCCTGGTGACGATCCCTAAGGAGGGTAAAGAGATGTGTTCAAAACTACAGGCCGATAGCCCTGTTGAACACAGATATTAAAATTTATGCGAAAATAATGGCAAATCGCCTTAGTCAATATCTCCCACAGTTGATAAAAGACGAACAGGTCGGATTCGTAAGAAATAGGCAAGGAACAGAAAACATCAGGAAAGCAATAAATATAATGGAACACTTCTCAAAAAAAGATCTCCCATTTACGGTGCTGTCGCTTGACGCACAAAAAGCCTTCAACCGTCTCAACTGGGAATATATGGAGGTAGTCCTGAGGAAATTTGGAATAGAGGGAGCATTTATCAAAGCAATCTTAGCCCTATATTCAAACCCAACAGCACATGTATATATAAACAACAGATCCTCATATAGATTTCCCATTACAAATGGGACGAGGCAGGGTTGCCCTCTATCGCCAATTATATTCGTCCTCTCGATAGAGCCGTTTGCAGAAAGTATAAGAATAAACCAAATGATAAAGGGGCCAATAGTTAACAAAGATCAATATAAAATACTTTTATTTGCAGACGATGTGCTCCTAATGTTGACGGAACCAGAAAAATCCATAGAAACAGTAATGGGAATTATTGAAGAATATGCAAGAGCATCATACTATAAATTAATAAAAAAAAAAGACAGAAGCTTTACCAATAAACATAGAAGAGGGAAAACTATTGAATTTGAAAAGCAAATATAGCTTTAATTAGAAAACAAAAACCATAAGATACCTAGGAATAAATTTAGTAGAGGAGGAAAATCTAATAGAATATAATTACACGCCAATGCTTGAACAAATAAAAAAGAAAACTAAAGATGGGCTAAATCATGAGATTAATTGGATAGGAAGGGTAGCATCCTTCAAAATGTTCCTCTTACCAAAAATTATGTATTTGTTTAGGGCAATACCACGAATATTACCAAAATATTGGTTAAATAAGTTCAATGCAGTCCTAAACAAATACATATGGAAGAACAGACAAATAAAAATAGCAAAAAAATACTTGGTGAGACCAAAAAAAAAAAAGGAGGGGTAGCACTAGCAGACCTAGAAACATATCAACAAGCATGTATAATTAATCAAATAACAGGATGGGTAGGAAAGGAAAAAAAATCATGGGTGAAACTAGAGGATGATTTGACAGGACACTATGGGGGTTATTCTAGTCCATTCTTTCTGACAAAATCCTTCTTAGATGTACAAAACCATGTGCACTGCGGGTGGGGCAGATGTAACTTGTGCAGAGAGAATTAGATTTGGGTGGGGTTTTTCTTCAAAGTGAGATCTATATTGAAGTGTAAAATCATGCAGTCAGTATTTTCCCTGCACAGAAACAAAATAACTCACCCAAATCTAATTCTCTCTGCATATGTTACATCTGCCCCCCTGCAGTGCACATGGTTTTGTCCATCTAAGAAGGATTTTGTCAGAAAGAATGAACTAGAATAAACCCCTTAGATACAGAAGAATTACTTTGGATACCACCAAAAATTAGGAACCCAACGAGTGCAACCCCCAAAGCAATAAAAGAGACCCTGAAAGTTTGGGATACCATATTAAACACTAAAGGTACCCATAGACGGTCCGTTCCCGGACCGTCCGTTTTGTACTATGCGATGCGCGCTCCCGCGCATCATAGTACGGTACAAAAAGTATGTGCTGCACATACTTTTTGTACTAGCTAAACATCGTATTGGATCGCATTGCATGCACTAGGCATGCGATCCGATACATGCTAATTAAGACCCAAACGGATCCGTTTAACGGACCGTGTATGGGCCCCTTAAGACCAAATTTACAGCCCCACTAAGACAAACGGAAATAAGAACCATAGTAAAATGCATCCCAGATTTAAACTTAAAGGAATGGATAAATAAAGGGATAAAAAACCTCCAAGATATATACTCAGGAGAGGGTCTACTATCATTTACACAGTTACAGTTAAAGTATAATATTCGGGTGACAGATTTTTATAAATATCTCCAAGTAAGGAGCTGGTTGGCTGAGTCCCCAACATCCGAAGACACGCTGGTAAATCTCCCAAATATCTTACTTAATAAATAAAAAAACAAAAATTATAGAGGGGGAGTTACATTTTGGTATGAATATATTATGAATAACAAACTGGAGGAGAAAATCAAACCACAAGTTAGATGGGAGCAAGACCTGAAGGTGGTCTTGGATGAAGGGGACTGGGCGAACTTATTTAATGCAATTCACACAATGACTAAACCTAGCTCCCATATTGAAAAATGTATGAGATTGGTATACCTAACACCAGAAAAGATGAATAAATTCTACCCCAAACCACCCAATATATGCTGGAGATGTATGGAGGAAAGTGGAGATCTGCTACACGTCTTTTGGGCATGCAGCGGACTAAAAATTCTATGGCTTGGTGTAGAGCATCTAATCTGGCAAGTAACAGGAGTAAAAATAAACCTGACCCCCCAAATGGTGCTACTACACATATATAACAAAGTGAAGGTCAAAAACAAATATGTAATAAACCAGATATACATCGCAGTTAAAACTGCAATAGCACAGAACTGGAAACAGAACTTAGCACCAAGCCTAAACTTAGTAATAAGCAAAATAAATTATGCATACAAGATGGAAACACTAGATATGCAAGAGAGTAACCTAACCAAAAAATGGCAAGTGTGGGGAAAATATATTGAAAAACTAGAAACACCACTTGGGGGGACCTAACAAGGAGATAATAAATAGAATTTAGATGAATTCAGAAGAGAAATGAATATGGACCTGTAATTGTTAAATGTTAAATGTATATATGTAAGTATGTAAACGAATATAAGTGTAATATATGTGAGATATATGACATACACGTGTATGCCAGAATATCTAAAATGTATGTAAGTATTTTAAAAGATAAAAAAAAAAAGGAATGGACAGCCAGTGATTGGCAGAGAGCTCTCTGACTGAGAGACCTCTCAGCCAATCACTGACTGTCCATTAATTTCTATGTGCGCCCGCTGCGTCGGCTTCCCCACGCTACAGGGTCTCTGGTACCCATCACTGCGTTCACCGCCCCGGACAAATTTTAACCACAGTCTGTGACATAGCAGGTAGGAGCTGATTGGCTGGCTGTTTATCACTCTCCATTTGATAACTTTTGAAGCTTAGTGCATCTGGCCTAAAGTACTTACCAACCAGATCCCAACAGTCATGTCACATGTGTTATACCGACAGTTAGGGCTGTGTGGGTGCTATCCAAGGCTTAACCCAGTGGCAATCCTGAGAATTTTCGGAATTGCCACCATTTAGAGCCGGGCAGCGCTGCTGAGTTCAATCCCTGAACTCCAGCAGCTTCGGCGCTGCCGCGCCTCCTCTCCTCTCCCCCCGGGTTTTCTATTGAAGGCGCCGGCTTATGACGGGTGCGCAGGTCCGGGCAACCGCTGATTGACAGTTCAGCAGCGCTGCCTAGACCCAGGGAGGCAGTGGTGGTTTTAAGGGAGCACTCCCCATAAAAAAAAATAAAAAATCATCCAGTGGGGAGCGTTCCCAAAAAAAAAAAAAAAAACACCACTGATGGGGTTAATACATAGATCCTTTATTACCCGTTATTTTGATGTAACCATCTGTGCAAGGATCACCAAATCCTGTTCTATATGTATACTTACAGCAACTTCTCAATACTGTATTGTGTATGTTCCCTATATTGTATTTGCATGCACAGGTACAGCATCATATCTGTATGTTCGCTTTGTACATGACTGCTTCACTGTATGCAGCATCTCTATACACACACACATCTGTACTGTATGTGCATGACTAGAGTGACTGTATACTGCATGTTCTCCATATATTATGCACATAACAGCAACATACATACATACACGTTATCTCTGTATGTCATGTGCATCACGGCAACGTCACTGTATGTTCATGTTCTCTGTATACTGAATATGCATGGTTACAGCAGTGGACAGAGACGTGGAAGTTATTTCCTGGAACAGCCAGAGAGGTGACCGGTCTCAGTCGCTGTGACAGGAGGTGCAATACTAGGCCCGTAAATGACACCCATAGAACACGCCTATAACGGAGACTTAAACATGATCTCTGCCCGCGAACAGACCCGCACAAGGTCAGTACAGGATCTAAAATAAATAGAGGAAACATTCTAATCACAGCCAGCCCAGCATCCCGTTTGTAACTGGACCGCTGCCCCCCACGTGTCGCAGCCGGGCACTCGTCCTTATTCACTGCACAGCGGGTATTAGCTCAGCTACTAGCCGCACTCACACTCCCCATAACCAGCACAACAGAACACGAAGGCGAAGCCTGACCTCACCTGACAGCGGCACACAATGTCCGCATCCTGAGCAAGTAGATCCACCACTTTGCCCTTTCCTTCATCGCCCCACTGTGCGCCCAGCACCACGGTCACTCTGCTGTCCACAAGCACGGGATGTGTGGTGGATGCGGAGCGCTCTCCGTTAGACGTTACGACCGGCAGCGCAGACATATCACAGACTCCTGTAAAGAGCGCGGTGACGGCGGGCTCAGGAAGCGGCAAATATGCTCCAAAGTTATAGACAGTAGGCGCCGCCCGCCTGCTTCAGCTTCCGTAACTTGCACGCAGGGAGGGGAGGGGGACAATAACCCCTTGTACGCCACTTCTTCATCAGGGCCCGTGTCCGCTTTTACCCAGCGCCCCCTGCTGGTATCTGATGACCATTTCCCACTGCAGGTCTTAAACGGTATATTGCCGTTTTTTTCCCCTTTCTAAACGTTAAAGGCTGCAGTGGAAAAGCGAGAAAAATAAGGTCTTTGGCGCTAGGGGTCAGGTGCTGTATCTTGCTCCCCTGCAGCCACCGCAAAAGAGGATTGCCACCCTCTAAAACAGAATACACAAGAAAAGAATTGCAGGGCGCTCTAGGGTGAACAAGAATTAAACAATTTATTAAAAAACAAAACACATTATTAAAACAACGAATACACAATCATATAATGCATTTAAAATCTCATAAATGGTGCACCATTATATCTAGCTCTGGGAATTATTCGTGGCCAGAGGTTGGGGATTGATTCCTCAAATTAGAGGTGTTTGAGTCCCAGTATAATAACTGAATTTAGTGGCAAATGTCCAGATTTGCTTAAGGTTCTCAAATGAGGGCTAGAGAAACAATAATGGACCAATGTCAAATGGCGCTGTTCTGTTGGTGCCCGTGCATGCGGAGGGCAAGGACTTCTGTCTGGTGGCTGGGTGACAGTGTCCGTCCTGCCTCCACTTGGTGTTGGTTGCACGGCACAATGAAATAAGCACAGTCAATACTTGAAAGTTTGGTGCGCCGCAGCGCTATCTCACCCCTCTCGTGCAGCTCGGCTGTCTCCACTGTGTTCACACAGATAGTGTTAGGGGAATGCCCCGGCAGCAGCTCCTTCCTTTTGTTTGTAAGCGTCAGGTTAAATACCTTCCACAGCGCTCTGTCACTTCGTCTTTGCAGGTATTACAAGTGTACGGCTGGAAAATATGAAGAAGTCGGCTCTGCAGAAAGACGTAAGCCGGCAGCAGGGGTGTGCTTCTTTAGTATCCTTTATGGATCCTTTATGGAACGCGTTTCTCCGCTCACAGGGCGGCTTTCTCAACCTGCAAAGACGAAGTGACAGAGCGCTGTGGAAGGTATTTAACCTGACGCTTACAAACAAAAGGAAGGAGCTGCTGCCGGGGCATTCCCCTAACACTATCTGTGTGAACACAGTGGAGACAGCCGAGCTGCACGAGAGGGGTGAGATAGCGCTGCGGCGCACCAAACTTTCAAGTATTGACTGTGCTTATTTCATTGTGCCGTGCAACCAACACCAAGTGGAGGCAGGACGGACACTGTCACCCAGCCACCAGACAGAAGTCCTTGCCCTCCGCATGCACGGGCACCAACAAAACAGCGCCATTTGACATTGGTCCATTATTGTTTCTCTAGCCCTCATTTGAGAACCTTAAGCAAATCTGGACATTTGCCACTAAATTCAGTTATTATACTGGGACTCAAACACCTCTAATTTGAGGAATCGATCCCCAACCTCTGGCCACGAATAATTCCCAGAGCTAGATATAATGGTGCACCATTTATGAGATTTTAAATGCATTATATGATTGTGTATTCGTTGTTTTAATAATGTGTTTTGTTTTTTAATAAATTGTTTAATTCTTGTTCACCCTAGAGCGCCCTGCAATTCTTTTCTTGTGCAGTGGAAAAGCGCCAGAGTTGATTTACCGGTTAAAGATAACCGGTATTTCAACACGTTTAAAAAGCAGAGTCCTACACGTTTCAAAGCCGTTTTATAGGCAGTGGGAATGCCTCTGAAATGGTAGTTAAGATCCTACACTAGTGCCCCTTTCAGACCGCACTTTGTAAACGGTATATTGCCGTTTTTTTACCGTTTTAAAATGGTAATCTGTGCGGTCTGAAAGGTGCAGGACCACTTAACCGGTTAGAAAATACCGTTTTTTCTAACCGGTTAAAATGCAGGGTCCTACCCGTTTCAGAACCGGTATTTTAGGCTCAAAATCGGGTCTGAAACGGTATTTAGGACCCAGCCAATGAGCTGGGTCCTAAATTCAGCGCAGTGAATATTTAATGAGCGCTCATTAAATATTCACAGCACTGGAGCCACCCCGCGCGCGTGACGACGCCCCCCCCCCCCCCCCCCGTGTCGACCTTTTGGAAAATGTCTGCCCCCATATGAAAGACAGTTTTTTTAAACAGGTTTTCCTATGGGGCAGCCATTTTCTGAAAGACACTTTTTTTCATAAGTGCTTCCGACCATACTGAACTGCAGTGCCGGGATCCACAACGGAGGTACCGGCTGCACGGGGGGTAGGTCGACAGGGGGGGGGCGTCGACACGCACGGGGGGTGTCGACACGCACAGGGGGGAGGGCTCGGACAGCACACCGAATGCACGCGAACAAACAGGCAAGAAATATGCGGTGTCCATAAGCAAGTATTGCTTTGCGGACACCACTCGGTCATGCGCTAGGCAATCGGAACGCCTAATCAGGACGGACGCACCTCAACCAATGTCAGCTGAACACAATACAATCACCTACTTTACTCATTACTTGTTAATTACACGCTTCTCACTGCTTCAATTGGAGCCATTGCAGCTTAAATGGAACATTACTAAACACACACATATATGCTGCATTTTTCACACACTTTTACACTGCAACTAATGACCACAACTTAATATTAATAATACAAATACACATGTCACTTCTACATGTATCAATTAAACCACACATTTGGGGGAAACCAAAAAACATTTATTAAATGAACTTATAAAATAAATTAGAAACCGTCACAAAGTAAAAGGTAGCATACCAGCAATAAAAGTAAATAATATATAATAAATACATGTATTATAGACATACATAGCCACAGCAGAATCATTAGGAACACATCAGGTGGCTTCACAACAAAAGTATAGCACCAACACTTCAAGTACAGCACACAGTAATGCTAGCCAAAACGGGGCAACAGGGGAACCAAACATGACATTTGAACCGAGGGCAAATGTGGGGACCCTCGGCACAGAATTGGACACAGGATGCTGACACACACAGCTCAATGAAAGATTTGGGAAGACATAAGGGTGGAGATGAATGCGGACACAAGTTCATTTGCGGGCACGTTTGCCCCTGGCAGGCTCCTTGCCACGTGCAGCAGCTCTTCGCCCACGGCCACGGTCAGATGGTGGGTCAGGTGGAGCACATGCTGGGGAGGGGGTGGATGGTCTTCCCCCTCTGGCAGCAGGGAGTGCTGATGGTGGTAATGCACCAGAAACAGGTGACATTAGACTATTGCTGGCAACTAGCTCCACCATAAGATCATTATGGCGGAGGAGGAGTTCATTTTGCCGCAGGGCTTGATCAGTCAGCACCTGCAGGCTAGCAGCAATAGCTTGCTGGCTGGCACTCATAGCCTGCAGGCTCTCAGCGATACTCTGCTGGCTGCTGGTCAAACCCTGCAACACCTCCTCGGCCCTACGCACCCGCTCTGATGCCGACTCTCCCTGCTGCTGAATATTGACAAGCACATGCCCCCACGTGGCCAATTCAGCCGCGGACATTGGCAGCTGCTGGTGCACGGGCCTGCTACTGGGGCCAGGTGGCACAGACTCCTCAACCTCCTCAAGAGATTGTTGACCAAGCGGTGGGGATGCTGGTGAAAGAGAAAATTCCAATTACCACACATTCCATGCAAAATTCGAAACATCTACTTATGGCATGGCAAATAATTACCTTCAAGCAAAGAAGCCATGACTTCCGCTGGGGACTCGCTGTCCATCGTGCTCACCCCCCGGACCTCCTCCACTGCAATGCAGCACTCGGCCATCTCCTCCAGGGGGGTGAGCTTCAGCTTTGAAGGCATGGGGCCAGCCCCAGAGGTGTGGCTGTGTTCCCACCGCTTGGTCAATTTCTTTTTGTGGTTCGTTTTGAAGTCGTGCCACCTGCAATCAAAGTGTACATATTAATACATGTCACTCCTCATGTTTGCTGTAGCACCCATTGCAATCTGAAACATAATACAACATGTGCCTCCTGACACCAAACTTAGATTATAATAATTTTGAAAAACAACCCTTAGAAGATACAATCACACTCAGCCTACAATAACTATCAATTCAATGACATGGCAAACATGTCTGTGGCTTCAAGCAACGTCACCGCCCATTGACCAACTCCATCTAATTTCTAATGTAAACATTACTGGACTTGTACTGCTCAAATGTAACACACATGAACTTGCCTCTTCTTAACGTGCTCCGCCTCACGAACTTGTGGAGCCACCGTATTAATCTCCGCCGTTATGTCCTCCCAGATCTTCCATCTCCTTGTGTGTGTCAACTTTTCCTGTGGGCACTCGATCAAATCCCGTGCCCGGGTCACCAGGATGGCAAGCTCCTGCGGTTCGTATGCCATGTTTCTGGTGGTTGGTTCCTCTGTTGCCCGATTGTGGCCACGACCACTTGCACTGCCACTTGCACCGCCACTGCCACGGCCACCGGTTGCTGTACTTGAAGTGCTGGCCAGGCTACTCTGTTGGGAAGCCACCTGCTGTGTTCCCAATGATTCTGCTGATGCTGAGGATGGGCCAGCTGCCGATTGGCCTGATGTCGATGGCCCATCTGGCTGCTCTTCTCCCAATGGCTGTTCAGGGTTGATGGGGACATAGGTGGTGCTGGAGTCCATCTGAGCAAATAGGTCCTGCAACTCCTGCTCTTCCTCAGATAGAGATGCAGACATGTGTGCAACAACATTGCATTTGCCAAACACACCTTTATATACTATTTCTGTAATCGGCGTACATCAGCGACACCCTGCGTTCCGTACGGCCGCGTTCCATACGGCAGCGTCAACCGTGCGGCGCATAGGCCACGCCCCTTGCTGCGGGAAAAACTTTCAAAAAAACCTGGCAGACTGAGTAAGTCTGATTTGGTAGGTAAATGCAGATTAGTGCACCAATCACCGAATAAAACTGAGGTCAGACATGAAATGTATATGTGAATGTACATCTGTACTGTGCACTTGTTTGGTATGTAGTACAAATGACAATACCCATTCCATATGTAAATCCAGTCCACCACTTAGGCACAAGTAATCAGTGCTAGCATCCTAATCACATGTGAAAGCTCTCCAAATTCAGCCTTGATGCTAGCTTCTTTTCATTCCACCTCTCTAGTATAGGCCTGTAGAAGGTAAGTGTACACATGGCAGCATGGCCTAATATTGGTAAAAGGTCTGGCACTATTTGCTTTGTTTCTGCTGCATAGCTTTCATTATAAAATAGCTGTGGCTAGTGATGCAGACTATTTCACCTGTTGCTTATAGCCATGTTTGGTGAATGTTATAGATTATATATAATGGGTTCCCATCTTATTTTACACTGTCTGTTTAGGAGATAGTAAGTAATTTCATGGTCTGCTAAACTATGCAAAGGTACAGCAAGTGTGGGTTTGCGATGCAATGGGTTAGCCGTCTGTTCTGGCGCATACACGCTGTTACTGTAAAAATGAACAATAAAGTTAATACCAAATATCACTCTGATCAACCAATGACAGGACATGATCGCTTGATTTGTGCCACTGCTAAGATGGCGGCCTATGGCAGAGCAGCCCCTTTTTCCTCTGCTGAGTTAAGGACACTGGTCGCCGTTATGGAGACCAGGCTGGGCCGTGCAGGGCCCTTCATAACCAACCGGCAGAAGCGTAATGCCTATGCGGTTGCCCGCCGGCGCATATATGCCCGCATGCAGGTGCGGCGGACCATCGCACAGCTGGAGCGGCGGTGGTCAGACTTGAGACGTCGCCAGCCGGATTTGCTCCAGCAAATCAGGGCCAGCATAGCGAGATGTGAGTGTTTATACATTAAATGGCCATTTGTACATGATTGCTTACATGACCTTATTTAAGCCAATAAGGTAACCAGCCTGATCATGAGTTAAACATGGCATACACTATATGTGTGCTACTTCCTGTTTGACACCCTGTAATGGTGATAAAATATGTCATTGTGTAGGATTAATGTTTGTGATGCTTACAATGGCCCAAATGTCACAGCATAACTGCCATGTTACAGCCTGTCTTTTGTAAAAGCCACTAAGGAGCTGATTGGCTGTACATTTATCAGTACTTATAACCTTTTGATTTATAGCTTGATAAGGCTTAATACAAATGACCCCTAATTGGCACTTTTTTGTTCTTTCACAAACACAGCACGGGAACGAGCAAGACAGACCCGAGAGGAGTCTGAGGCGTCCCAGGCCCAGGAGGAGGCGGAGCCAGCTATGGCTGAGGAGGGTGAAAGTGAAGAAGGGGTGGTGGAGGAAGTGGAGGCAGAGGAAAGGGAGGAAGTGGAGGAGGATGTGTGGGCAGAGGAGGCGGAGGTGGTGCCATTGGAGGACGAGGTGGCAGCCGAGGAGGAGGTGGTGGCAGCCAAAGAGGGCCAGGAAGAGGGGGAGGATGAGGAGGCCTGTGAGGTTGAGCAGGCGGCCGAAAGTGGTATGTATACATAAAGAATCATTATTCCTTTTGTCATCTACTATTTAATATGTAGCACTGGTGATTCAATTGTGTTTGAAAATACTATAAAGTCAAACAACAAATTGGGTAGCAACAGACACACTTTGGGGTTAGATAGGGTGGCCAAACCATCCCTTTCATCCTGGACACAAATTAATGACACAGGTTGTGAGGATGGCTTTCAGGTCGATTTTAAGTGCCACTGAACCTGTGTAGTTAATCTGTATCCTGGAAGAAAGGGATGACTTGCTCATGTAAGGGTTACATGTCCCTGCTGCAAGCATACAATCTGTAGCCTCATATAGGTGAGTAGAGTTTACTGGTGATTGATCTTTGTAAACTAGATTCAGTATGGCATAAATGGAGTATGGACAGGCGTGGCTTAGACTGGAGTAACAAGTGGTCAGTGCCCCTGTGCCCTCCTGTAGCTAACCACCCCCTGCGGTCTGCATGTATGTTTGGCACCATAATTGTTTGTTGATTTTGTGTTTGTAATGATTTTGTGCATGGGAGTGGGTTAGTGCTGCAGCTTCACCTAACTGGCATTATGACAATGATTTCTGGAGCAGACCATCAGCAGGCAAGCCATGCTTGATTGCACAAATGTACTGAGCATTCCTGAGAGTTGAGTAACTCCCCTGCCACGCTCCATCATATAACAGACACTGAACTTTGTTTGCAGAATTGGGATTGGTGCAGCACGTGACATGCTTCTCAGAGCTTAGTCATGGGTGGGTTTGGATTGAGAAAGAGCACTATGACTGTGAGGTGTTCTACAGAGTAAAGGGTAGAGGGGAAAAAACAGGCTTTCCATGTAGTATGTATGCATGTATGTATAGCTGTATGTGTCATATATATAGTTATATATGTGTCTATATACATATATATATATATAGACGTCAGGTAGATAACCGGCACTCAATGGTTTGCCAATGGTTATATGTTTAAGATGGAAAAGGAATTTTTCTTTAATGATAAGGCCATCTCCGATAAAATCATTCTGTTTTTACGGTACATCGATGACCTCTTGCTGATTTGGTCGGGTACCAAAGAGGAACTCATCAATCATATCACCAACATCAACAACCTTGATACCACCATCAAATTCACCCATGACATCAGTGATAGCTCTATACACTATCTCGATGTCCAAATCACATTATGTGATAATAAGGTCTCCACCAATCTGTACAAAAAGCCCACAGATCATAATACCCTTTTACATTGCTCAAGTGCCCATCCAGAGGCCACCAAGAGGGGCCTCCCCTTCTCGCAATTCCTCAGGGCACGCAGAATCTGCGATGACCCTGGGGATGCGGAAGCCGAAATTAATGGGATGATTGACAAGTTTTTATGCAGGGGATACAGACTGTCAGATTTATTGATTGCCAAACAAAAAGCTCTGGATACCCCCAGAAAAGATACCTTAGCTGCCAAAGAGAGGAAAGCCCTTCATGACAGTATCCCCTTCGTTCAATCCTTTAACAGCTCCTCGCAAGCCATTACCAAAGCTGCCAAACAGCTATGGCCGATGGTAACCAATGACACAGATCTAAAAAGTTTCGCTCGCCACAAATTACTGCCCAGCTACAAGAGGAATCGCAACCTCAAGAACTACCTAGTCCATAATGATATTTCCAAATTCAATATTCCCGTCACACCTGGTTTCTTATAACGCAAACCGGGGTGCTATAAATGCATTAATTGCACCACCTGTGGCTTCCTTGAGACAGGTGACTCCTTTAAACACCCTCACTCTGGCGAAACCATCAAGATCAAACATGTGTTGACATGCACGTCGACACATGTTGTCTACACCATCAGATGCCCCTGCAGCCTATTATACGTAGGCAAAACTACATGCCAATTTAAGACCAGAATGGCTGGTCACAGATCGAGTATCAGAGCCTCCCTTGAGGGAAGAATACCCCCCAACGAACAACCCGTTCCCCGACACTTTAGGGAACACAAGCATAGCCTAGCCACACTGAGGTACAAGATCATCGATCACATACCTCCTAGTCTAAGAGGTGGAGACTGAGATCTTTTATTACTTCAAAGAGAAGCCAAATGGATTCACAGATTAAATACCGTACACCCCCTTGGCCTCAACGAATCTTGCAGTCTTCATTGCTTCTTATAAATCCCCACCGCTCCCCCTGACCTCATCCCCTCATCGCACAGTGTGTATGGGTTCCTTACGATACCCAGCTGTGCCTCTGCCGCTGCTTCACCTTCGGGTTTTTGCTTCATTGACTTTATTTGCATCATGCTGTCCATACCCAAGGATTGTGTATTTACACATTGGGGTTCGTGTCACACTCGTGACTCATTACTGCTTTTGGGATTTGCCGGTTTTTTTAACCACTTATTCATTCATGCACTTTTTTGTTGTTTACTACAGGTCGCCTAGCAACCCCAAAGGAGGTCCGGACGCACCGGCTGGTGCGCGTCCCGCGAGGGTGACGTCATGTGATCCGGGCCGACGGAGGGGTGCGGGCGCCCTGCACTGTGGTGTTGGTAAGTCTATATATGTATGCACTGTATCATTGTTTCTGTGATCTTGATAACGGTTGTAATAAACCGAAACGTTGCTTAAGACCTCCGTGTCTGCCTCCTTCATTAACAAGTCCTGTGAGTGCCGGTTATCTACCTGACGTCTAAAATACTGTGCTTCCCTGCACTAAGACAAGGCACCTGGGCATCATCCTTTATACGCTTCATCGGGAGTGCCGATCATCTTCCTATCCATATATATATATATATATATATATATATATATATACACACACCTGTCACGGTGCATGTTTAAAATTTAGGTATGACTATGTTAAATGTATGCCTGAATATCATTATTAATTTTTCAATTTTGATTTGGTCCACAGATGAGCCAGCCCAAGCACAAGAGGGTCTCCGTGGGGCCCTCTTTCGGATAAGAGGCCACTTGCGGCAGGTGCTTTTTGAAATCGACCAGCTAGTTGAGGGGGAGTTGTAATGTTTTTTTTTTTTCAGTTTATAAAAAAAAATGTAGTGTAAATAAATTGTTAATTACAGTTCGAAGTTGTCTGTGTGTTTATTTAAAATGGGAAAGTATATGTGTAATTTGTTTAAAATCTTTTAAATAAGCAAAATGTAAATAGTGTATATAGATGTATGTTAGGGTCACATGCTGTAAGGGTTAATGTGTGTAATGAATGTACTAGGAATGTGGTTCAGTATATATTAGGATTTAATTGATTCAAATAGATAACAATCCCTTTTTAATGAGGTTGCCTAATTGCCTAAGTGGGTCATGTGATCGCTGTGTGTACTCAGTAAAAAAGTGTTGTATTGAGCGTAAATACTCCGCATCGGTGCGTACGGCTAGCTTCCCGTCCGTTCTAACGCGGTAAGACCGTGCTTACGCGGTAAGACCGTGCAGAATCTGTGCGTGTCCACCGCACACGCAAGGTTTGTATGTTGTCCGTACACACGCCCTGTTCTTAAAGAGTGAGTCCGTCCGAATGCGGAGGACCCGTGGGCGTTTCTACGGACGATGTCCGCATGCCACCGCACAGCGTTGCGTGCGGACAGCACCGTAGGAATTCGGGAAAGTACGCACCGATCAGAATAAGGGCCAAAGTGACATCGCCCTTTCGCTTAGGCTTGATTGTGTCCACCATTCTAGAGATCTTCTTACCTCGATCTTTAACTTTACATACCCTGACTTGGGATTTTTGCCTTTTATGTGTGGTAGAACCGCCCACTGAAACTCCCTCATTTTCCATTGTGCCCAAGGCACGACTCCGATCGTGGAAGACATCATACCTAGAAGTTGAGAGCAAGTCTTCAGTGGTACCTCCTTCCTTTGAGCCACTTCTCTTGAGAGAGTAGTGATCTTTATACACCTCTCTCGAGACAGAAGTAGCCTGAAATTTTCTGAGTCTATAATGACTCCCAAGAATTTATATTCCTTGTCGGAATTAGTTGACTCTTTGGCAGATTGACTAACCATCCATGATCTTGGAGAACTGTCATTACTATGTT
Organism: Crinia signifera; assembly: GCF_055691185.1. Classification (NCBI taxonomy): domain Eukaryota; kingdom Metazoa; phylum Chordata; class Amphibia; order Anura; family Myobatrachidae; genus Crinia; species Crinia signifera. Next base: position 118,696,099 of record NC_139219.1, on the reverse strand, counting down.
CAAGTCTTTTAAGACTCTTTCTTTTGATGAGGCTGCAATTTGGATTCCTCTTCTCCTGAGGTGTGCGATTAGGGTTACTAGTATCTTTGTAAACACCCTTGGGGAGGTAGTCAGACCGAAGGGTAAACAAGTGCACTGGAAGTGTCTGCCCAGAACACAAAACCGGAGGAATCTTCGATGTAGTTGGTGGATAGGGACATGATAATACGCATTGTTTAGGTCTAATGAGACCATGAAATCTCCTTTTCTGATGCCTGCTGTAATCGTCTTTAATGTCTCCATCCGGAACCTTTTTACTTCTATATATTGATTCAGTTTCCTTAGATCTATAATGGTTCGGAAACCCCCTGTTGACATCTCCACCAGAAACAGGTTCGAGTAAAACCCTTTTTTCTCCTGTGAGACTGGCACCCTTTCTATCGCTCTGATGCTCCATAATTGATCCAGGATCTTCAATTATTCTCTCCTTTCCAACTTTGACGCTGGCATTCTTGATTGAAAGAAGTAATCTCTCATTGGGGTCTGCATGAACTCTATACTGTAACCTTCTTCTATAATTTTTAACACCCATCTGTCTTGTACTACATGCCTCCATTGACTCGCGAACTGTAGTAATCGAGCTCCGACAAATGGGGATCCATGGTTGTCATTGTTTTGATCCTCTTCTAAAGTTGGAACGAAAAAATCTCCTAGTAGTACCAAATGCACCTCTTTGATTATAAGGTCTTCCAGGTCTATATGTCATTGCTTCTCTATAGGCCTGCTTTCCCGCTGTATTAAATGGGTACTTGAATTTCTTTTCTTGCGGTAGCTTCAACGATTTGCCCCCAGTCATACGATGTATAAGGGCATCTAATTTTGATCCGAAGAGATAAGACCCTTCAAAGGGAAGAGACACTAACCGATTCTTCGAATGGGCATCTGCGGACCAGGACCTCAGCCACAGTGCTCTTCTAGTGGCAACCCCTGCCGCCATGGATCTGGCTGAAAAGGATGTAATGTCCAATGATGCTTCACATAAAAATTCAATCGCCTTTTGTATAATTTCCAAATTCTTCAGGACATATGGCCTTGATATCTTTTCTTCTATATCGGAATGCAAATTCATACTCCAAATCCTTAAATCCCTTGCTACTGAGGCAATAGAAACACTGGCTTTCAGTGACACTGCTGTAGACATGTGTAACTTCCTGAGTGACCCTTTCATCCTCCGATCCATCGGATCTTTGAAGGATGCTCCATCCTCTAAGGTTATTGTTGTTCTCGAGGTTATCTCAGCCACCGCTGCGTCCACCTTCAGAAGGTCACACCATTTGATAAATGACTCATCTTTAATCGGGTACATACGATCTATACGAAATAATTTCCCCTGCTTCTTCTCAACATTAACTTGATGCACCGGAAAATTTCTAGTTTTTTTAGATTTATCTTCAAACAGAACATCTTCACCTTCTGTCTGCACCACTGTATCTTTAAAGTTCATGGTTTTATAAATGTTCTTTAACACATTTTCTACAATTTCAAAGTTAAAGGCTCTATTGTCCTCTTTAGCTTCACCAGAATCTTCTGAAGAATTATTTTCCACCTCAAAAACGTCATCTGATGACACTGACTCAAATTCAGCCTGAGATCTAGATCTCTTATGACTCTGCGATTCCTTAAATTCGTCCTTAGACACAAAGGTTTGCTTCATCCAGTCCATTAATTGTTTAAGCATCTTGTTTTGATTTGCATCAGGTGCATCACTTTGTGTCTGAGGCTGAACTTCACAATCATTACACAAGGTCCTTTCCTGTGACCCTTCAAACAATTTATCACAAGCCATGCACTTAAAGTTGGTATGTTTTTTCTTCATAATTCTCTTCTTAGGTACAACAGGCACACTAAGAAAAATAGAAAATAGAAGAACCTATCACTAACACTAGAAATTAAAAACTACACTTCCTAAAATGAAAAACCACAAAGGCTCACCTCACAGGGGCACTATCAGACCTAGGAGGGGAAGGCAGATCCATCTTTATGCAGCAAATAGTTCTGAAGCAAAAAACCTGCATAAATATATATACATACAGTCAATAACTGCTCCATATAGCCCATAAACCAGAGCAAGAACCGCCTCCTCCAGGAGGTCTTACCTTCTCAGTTTATCCAACACCGCTCTCTCTGCCAACAGCTTTCAAATAGACTGCCATTTCCAGCTGTAACAACTCCGTTTAAATAGCAGAGCGCGCCGCAGGAAGCGTGGAGCAAACCCAGGAATCCTGGGATGTGTAGTTTCCGCTGTTACCGGCCTCCATATGCCCGCAGCATTCTGGGGAATGTAGTCTCTCTTCCTGTGTGCCGCGTCCCCCCGGCGGAAGTGACGCGTAAATCCGGCCAGCGCTCGGCGTTAGCGGTCACGTGACCCCGCACTGTGTCTGGGAAATGTAGTCCCACCTGAACACGCCGACCATGCTGAAAACAGCCGGCGTTCTTACAGACTTCCCACAACGGATAATTGTCTCCTGCACCATGAAGCCTTACAGTTCACACGCTTCCATTTGGTACATCCAGCGCATAACATGGACAGTATCCCCAAAAGGGTCACGCTCCCATGCTGCCTCCCACCAGAGTGAACCCTGTAACTATGAGGTGAGCCAAAACAAAAGTAACCCTTCTAGCCTATCTAACTAACAAGGAGACAGGAAAAAAAGACACAGAGGAAGGGGAGGAGTGGGGATTTATACCAGAGGGGAGGTTCTAGAGGAAAAAAGTAACCTGTCTAACTCAAGGCTGTGGGATGAAATCCCTAGGTATTGGCTGCCATGGGGATCGTAGAAGAAATACCGGTTCTTTAAACGGCTTGGCAGTGGGAAAGCAGCATAAGATTCTCGGGTCAGATTGCTTTCACATTGCAAACCTGCTTTCAACCCATTTTTGTAAATGTTTCTTAAAACTTGTCTAAAGCCAGTTAAACTCCGGTTACATTGCATGTTGTAACTGCCCCTTTCAGACTGCACTAATGCTCCTTTCACATTACAAACCTGCTTTCAACCCGTTTTTGTAAACGTTTCTTAAAACGGGTCTAAAGCCAGTTAAACCCCTTTCACATTGCATGTTGTAACGCAGGGGTTCCCAATCTTTTTTAAATCACGGCACCCTAGGAGTATCAGAATTTTTTCACAGCACCCCTACGCCAATAAAAAATAATTTGATGGGGTTTATATGCGATTCTTAGGGTCAGTTATGTGGTAAAGGACAGGAACTTACCTGGATAGACTAAAATAGCTTAACATGTATAGTAGGGCGGAGTGAAAAAACTGAAATTGAGAAATTCAAAATCGGCTAGTGTGGAAAAGTTGTGACTTGACTTGAATAAGAAACGTGCAAAAGCATTTTGATCTGAGTCAACATCTTCTGTTCTGGCAAGAGGCCTGAAGTTTCACTTTTTTGGTGAAAATGACGAAAACTATGAAGATGCTCCGATCCAGTTATAATTACTGTATGTCAGGATGTCTTAGAGTGGTTCATTAATATACTTTAGCATAGTAAAAGAGAGTACGAGCTTGTCCTAGTGCAAAGTGACTGACTTTGGTGGGAGAAAAAATCCCTAATAATTGACCCATTTTCATGGTCACAATTGTGAATATTGTGTGTTTTCTCCTGAACGTGTTTATAATAGAAGCACAAATACTCTAAATGGAATTTCGGTGACACTGTGTGAAATATAACACTGCATAATAGCCCTTAATCAGACCTGATCGCAGTACAAATTTGTTCTCAAAATGGGCAAAACAAATGCTGTATTGCAGGTGGGGCAGATGTAACGTGCTGAGAGAGTTAAATTTGGGTGGGGTGTGTTGAAACTGAAATCTAAATTACAGTGTAAAAATAATGCAGCTGGTATTTACCTTGCACAGAAACAAAATAACTCACACAAATCTAAAGGTGGCCATACATCTACAGATCGATTGTCAGATTGGGTCGGTTGGAACAAACAGCTGGTAATATCTGAATGACAGTTTTTCAGCATTTCAAAGCAAATGGTCAACTGTCATTTGCTCTCATCTTTTACCAGGATTTTGTTCCAACCAGACAGATCGGACAATAAATCTGTAGATGTATGGCCTCCTTAAATCTCTCTGCACATGTTACATCTGCCCCACCTGCAGTCCAGCATTTTTTTGCCCATTTTGAGAACAAATTTGTACTGCGATCAGGTCTGATTAAGGGCCATTATGCAGTGTTATATTTCACACAGTGTCACTGAAATACATGAAATTGGATTTATGCTGCTCTCCTTGCAGTGCATATACAAAGATAGACAATCCTGTGTATATAAATAAGAAATAACTGTTGCAGTCTGTTATTGAAAAACAGTAACTGTTACAATAAGTATTACAAGTAAGTGTAAACTGTCTAATGTATCATTTTACATATCACTTCTGTTTATTGACAGAAAAACAGTGTTGCATCCCCTATACTGGGAACATGATTGGGCTGCATTACAGCATATAATTATGCCAAAGATAAGCCAATATATTAACTGTTAAATACGTTGAAGTGTATTATGATGTAATAAATTGTAAGCTTGCAGCAGGGCCCTCTAACCCCCAAGTCTGTCATTACCCAGTTTGTTTTATCACTGTCTACTATTGTAAAGCGTAAAGGAATCTGCTGAGCTATATAAGAAACTGTAAATAAATAAATAAACAAATACATCTAATGTTTAGGGGAAAAAAAAACAAGAACATTGATTACAAAAATAACAGGTTAATCATTCTATGAGTGGTGTCCAGCAGTACATATATGCCAATCACTGTGTTCATTTCTAGGCAGCAGGGCCGTCTTAACAGCAGTGTGGGCACCTGGGCAAAGCAATGCGCTGGGGCCCTTACCCATTCTCCCCTCCTAGGGGTGGGGGGTGGTATCAGCAGCAGCTTTGATGTCCCACGGGTGGCAGGGGGTGCTCTATCTTCCATTCACCATGTAGGACCTGGAGCAGTAACTTCTGCTAATTACTCCTTTACTGCACAGGCGGTGGGAGGGAGAACACTAACGTGTGGAAGGGGGCACTGAGCTGTATGAAGGGTCCCTTGTAAATGACTTTCAGGGAGGTAGGGGGTGTTTTATACACAGGGGACGGTTGGATAATGGAGTGGGCTTAATATTCGTCATTTTCCGGTGGAAGGGCAGCTTGTTTGACTGCAGATATCGCCATTATCTGGAAATAGATTTCTAAGCCTAGTATAAAAACCTAGAGTCCCAACTTTCAGGAGGTGCTGGGAACTTGGGTATCAGAGATCAGGAGCCAGAGCAATCCATTGACAAAAATATAAAACTACACCAGACGTTTGGAGCTGGAGCAGGGACCGGCTGCTTGAAGGCTGATATCTCTGGTTCTGGGCATGATAGAGACAAGCCGCTAGTGTCAGAGAGAACCTGAGAAATATGACTGGAAATTGTAATTAACAGGTCGGATGTGGACTGCTGCTTTGAAGTTGGATATCTGCAGTTCCCCAGGGCCGATTTTCTAAATTCTGGTATCCCTGGAAAAAGGGGATCCTCAGCTATCAACATAGAGCCCTTATACGCCTGGGGCCCCTGGGCAAGTGCCCATTAAGCCCATACAAAAAGACAGCCCTGCTAGGCAGGATTGATCAGCAATACTTATTACAGCATAATGCACTTTAATGTATTTAACTGTTAATATATTGGCTTATCTTTGGCATAAGTATATGCTGTAATGCAGCTGCAGGTGGGGCAGATGTAACATGTGCAGAGGGAGTTAATGTGGCCATACATCTACAGATTTATTGTCCGATCTGTCTGACAATACTGGTAATGGATGAGAGCACTTTGCTTTGAAATGCTGGAAAACTGCCAAAAACTGTCATTCAGATATTACCAGGTATTTGTTCCAACCAGCCAGATCTGACAATCGATCTGTAGATGTATGGCCACCTTTAGATTTGTGTTGAGTTATTTTGTTTCTGTGCAGGTTAAATACCTGCTGCATTATTTTTACACTGCAATTTAGATTTCAGTTTCAACACACCCCACCCAAATTTAACTCTCTCAGCACGTTACATCTGCCCCACCTGCAATGCAGCATTTGTTTTGCCCATTTTGAGAACAAATTTGTACTGCGATCAGGTCTGATTAAGGGCTATTATGCAGTGTTATATTTCACACAGTTTCAATGAAATTCCATTTAGAGTATTTGTGCTTCTTCTATTATAAACACGTTCAGGAGAAAACACACAATATTCACAATTGTGACCATGAAAATGGGTCAATTATTAGGGATTTTTTCTCCCGCCAGTCAGTCACTTTGCACTAGGACAAGCTCGTACTGTTTTTAACTATGCTAAAGTATATTAATGAACCACTCTAAGACATCCTGACATAATTATAACTAGATTGGAGCATCTTCATAGGTTTCGTCATTTTCACCTAAAAAGTGAAACTTTAGGCCTCTTGCCAGAACAGAAGATGTTGACTCAGATCAAAAAGCTTTTGCACGTTTCTTATTCAGGTCAAGTCACAACTTTCCCACACTAGCCGATTTTGAATTTCTCAATTTCAGTTTTTTCACTCCGCCCTAATGTATAGTTTGGAGCAGAGAAGGGAAAGGGGGGACATGATAGAAATCTTCAAATATATCAAGGGTTTTAACATAGTACAGGTGGGAAATTTTCTTCAAAGGAAAACAAGTAATAAAACACGAGGACATGCACTGAAACTGGAGGGAGGTAGGTTCAGGGGAAATGTTAGAAAGAATTACTTCACAGAAAGGGTAGTGGATAAGTGGAATAGCCTCCCATCAGAGGTGGTAGAGGCTAAGACAGTAGAACAATTTAAACATGCTTGGGATAGGCATATGAATATCCTTACAAAGAAATAAGGATTAAAAAGGGTTGAGTTTACCTGAAGGGTAAAAAAAGGGGCAGACTAGATGGGCCAAATGGTTCTTATCTGCTGTCAAATTCTATGTTTCTATGATTTGCTTCTGTTTGTACACATTTTATGATTGGCAGCTGCCAGCACTGGTTTTGCTCATAAATAATTAACCATTAATAATTTGAGTTGGTCCTGGACCACCAACCCAGGGCACCCCTGCATGTGTCCCAAGGCACCCCAGGGAGCCACGGCACACAGTTTGGGAACCACTGTTGTAACGGATATATTACCATTTCAATACCGTTTTTGTACCATTCACATTCAACCCATTTCACCCATAGAAAACAGTAGATGTCATTTTAAAGGCTGTGGATCGTTTTATCAACCATACTTAGGTCGACACTGTTGGGTCGACAGGGGTCAAGGTCGACAGGGCTCTAGGTCGACTTGGGTGAAGAGACAAGACCCCGCTCCGGGGGTCTCCCCAGAGGCACTGGGAGACTGGAGGTGTGCCTTCCCCCTGCAGCTCGTATCATCACCCCCGGACCGGGGTCTCGTCTCCCCTGCTGCAGCATCTGATCCCGGCTCCCCTGTCCACAGCGAGGCATGCCGGCTGGCTATAAAGGTACCGGGTGGGGGGGGGGGGCTGCCTAAGATCGCACTGGCAAAACCCTGTATTTGAAAAGTTTCCAAAAACGGGTCTGCCAGGTTAAAAAAACGACACTTAAACGGTAGTATACCGCTTAAGAGATGTGGGGTGACATTCTATGCTCTGCGATTTCCGTTTTTTTGCGGTAATTAGACCACAAAATGGCGATATCGCATTTTCCCATTAAATCGTTAATTTAATGGGATGCGCTAAGGGACTGAAATCGCATATTATGTGCGTTAAGGTATGCTGAGTAAAATTGCGAGATTAATTCACATTTTTCTCGCATCCAGATTTTTTCGTATAGAAAAGTATACAAGTCGCTTATTTAATGCAATGCGCATTTGCACATCGCATTATTTAGGTGCCTAATTTTCGCACTTATTTCAGACCAGGGTCTGTTTGGCGAATTAGCCAGAACCCTGCACAGATCGCAATCTTCTGTGCAGGGTTCTGCTGTAAAAAATAAAAGAAAGGGTTAAAATAAAAAAAAAAACGAGCGCGGGGTCCCCCGCCCGAGCATAACCAGCCCCGGGCTCACTGAGCCGGTGCTGGTGACATAAAATCAGGGTCCCCGACAAATAGGGGTCCCCTTGATTTCATGAAACCAGCACCAGGCTCAAGGACCGGCGCTGGTTCCCAAAATACGGGGGACAAAGTGACTAGGGGTCCCCCGTATTTTAAGAACCAGCACCGGACACAACCAGCCAGCAGGGTAATGCCACAGCCGGGGGAAACTTATTATATAAGCTCCCGCGGCCAAAGCATTAACCCCCTGGCTGGTCAGCATGGGCAGGGGTCCTGGGGAAGTGGGGACCCCCCCAATGAAGGGGTCCCCCCCTCCAGGACTTACCAGCCCATGCTGATAGTCCGGGGCTGTCCCCGATGCCCCTGGGCGGTGGGCATCGGGCTGATGGCTTGTGTAAAAAAAAGAAGTACAACTATTGTTTTATACTGGCGAACTATGAGTCCCAGCAAGCCTACCCCGCATGCTGGGACTTGGAGAACCACAAGTCCCAGCATGTGGGGCATTAAAGGGCCCGCTGGCACTTGTAGTTCAGCAGTACAAAAAATAGTTAACAAAATCACACTGACACACTGTAAAATAAAAGTTTAATACACACAAAACACACACACACTGATACTTACCTACCTTGAGCCCGTAGGTCGGTCCCTGGATCCTGGGTCCGTCCTCCGGGGCTCCAGGGCAGAAGAGTCCGGTTCCGGGGCCTTGGTCCTGGTTCCGGGGCTGGTCCTGGGGTTCCGGGGCTCCTGGGCTGCAGAATCCGGGGTCCGGGATCCGAGGTAGTCCCCAGGGGTACCTAAGGAAGCAAATCCAACTCACCTGGTCCCCGGCGACGACCTCGGCATCCTCTCCGGTGACAGCGCTGCTCCCATCTGCTACCCGGCTCGCAGGACTTTGACAGGCGCTGAGATGTTTCCTCCTCGGCGTCTCTGCACAGAATGATTTCTTGGCCAATCAGGAGCTGAGAAAGTCGGCTCCTGATTGGCCAGAAATCATTCTGAATACAGACACCGAGGAAGTAAAATCTCAGCGCATCTAGAGCAGAGATGTTTCCTCCTCGGCGTCTCTAGTTAGAATGATTTCTGGCCAATCAGGAGCCGACTTTCTCGGCTCCTGATTGGCCAAGAAATCATTCTGTGCAGAGACGCCGAGGAGGAAACATCTCAGCGCCTGTCAAAGTCCTGCGAGCCGGGTAGCAGATGGGAGCAGCGCTGTCACCGGAGAGGATTCCGAGGTCGTCGCCGGGGACCAGGTGAGTTGGATTTGCTTCCTTAGGTACCCCTGGGGACTACCTCGGATCCCGGACCCCGGATTCTGCAGCCCAGGAGCCCCGGAACCCCAGGACCAGCCCCGGAACCATGACCAAGGCCCCGGAACCGGACTCTTCTGCCCTGGAGCCCCGGAGGACGGACCCAGGATCCAGGAACCGACCTACGGGCTCAAGGTAGGTAAGTATCAGTGTGTGTGTGTTTTGTGTGTATTAAACTTTTATTTTACAGTGTGTCAGTGTGATTTTGTTAACTATTTTTTGTACTGCTGAACTACAAGTGCCAGCGGGCCCTTTAATGCCCCGCATGCTGGGACTTGTGGTTCTCCAAGTCCCAGCATGTGGGGTAGGTTTGCTGGGACTCATAGTTCGCCAGTATAAAACAATAGTTGTACTTCTTTTTTTTACACAAGCCATCAGCCCGATGCCCACCGCCCAGGGGCATCGGGGACAGCCCCGGACTATCAGCATGGGCTGGTAAGTCCTGGAGGGGGGGGACCCCTTCATTGGGGGGGTCCCCACTTCCCCAGGACCCCTGCCCATGCTGACCAGCCAGGGGGTTAATGCTTTGGCCGTGGGAGCTTATATAATAAGTTTCCCCCGGCTGTGGCATTACCCTGCTGGCTGGTTGTGTCCGGTGCTGGTTCTTAAAATACGGGGGACCCCTAGTCACTTTGTCCCCCGTATTTTGGGAACCAGCGCCGGACCTTGAGCCTGGTGCTGGTTTCATGAAATCAAGGAGACCCCTATTTGTCTTGGACCCTGATTTTATGTCACCAGCACCGGCTCAGTGAGCCCGGGGCTGGTTATACTCGGGCGGGGGACCCCGCGCTCGTTTTTTTTTTTAAACTTTGCGCTGTCCTGCAAATGTGCGATTTTCAGACATGAAAATCGCACATTTTCAGGACTAAATACAGCGCACCACTTCGACGCAAATCGCCCCTCTTCGCACTTTTCAGCCTCCAATGCGCATCACATTAAATATGCGCATTTTGACTGAAAAGTGCCATTTGTAAAAGTGCGATTTGCGGCAATGTGGTTTTCGAATAAAACATGCGCATTTAGCGCAAAGCATAGAATCTCACCCGTGGTGTGAAAGGGGTTTTACCTGGCAGACCCGTTTTTGGAAATGTTTTCAAATACAGTGTCAAAGCCAGTTATGCGGTCTGAAAGCAGCATGATGCTGTTTTCACACCGCAAAACCTGCTTAGACCAGGTATTTAAAATGTTTTTTTTTTTTAAACTGGTCAGAGCAAGTTTAACGCCTTTCACATCGCATGTAAATACCTGGTCTAAAGCAGGTTTGCAGTGTGAAAGCATAGGCTGCAGGGTACCTGGTGCAGGGCTGTCAGTCCGTCCACATTGGTGCCATTGATCAGGCCAGCAGTTACCGAACCTCCTCCCGGCGCTTCTCCTTAATAAGGTAAATATAAAGTCTCCTCTCTGCACAGAGGATACGGTCGATGGGTCGACCATAAGATGATCGACAGTCATTAGGTCAACACTATTGGATCGACATGCTAGAAGGTCGACCGGTGTCTAGGTCGACATGAGTCTAGGTTGACAGGGGACAAGGTAGGTTGACAGCTGTGTAGATTGACACATGCGTTAGGTCAACATGGGTTTTTCACTGTTTTTTGAGCTGACATGTGCCGGCAGGCGGTATTTCATGCCTTACCATCCACCAGGGTGTGGTGGGAGAATAAAAAACACTGTGCCCAAAGCAGGGACGCTGTACACTTTAAACATTGTCCATGTCGACTGTGTAAAAAAAAAACAGTAAAAAACCCCATGTCAACCTTAACCATGTCGACCAAAAACCTTGATAATGGAAATGCTATAGATGTGATTTTCCTAGATTTCGCTAAAGCATTTGATACTGTCCTACACAAGAGATTGATTAATAAAATGGAGAACCTAGGATTGGGTGAAAATATCTGCAGATGGGTAGGGAATTTGCTATGTAATAGAGAACAAAGAGTGGTGGTTAATAGTGCCGTATCAGATACGATACCGGTACTAAGTGGAGTTCCCCAGGTTTCGGTTTTGGGGCCCATTCTGTTTAACATTTTTATTAACGATATTGGGATAGGGTTACTCAGCAATGTATCCATCTTTGCGGATGATACAAAACTTAGCAAAGTCATCAAATCATCCAAAGATGTCACCATGCTTCAAAATGATCTCGCAATTCTAGACTAGTGGGCAAAAAAATGGAAGATGAGGTTCAATGTAGATAAATGTAAGGTTATGCACCTTGGGAGACACAACCAGTGCGCAACTTACAACCTTAGCAGAGAGGAACTGGGTATTTCCATACTTGAAAAGGATCTAGGAGTCCAAATAGACAGCAAACTGGGATGTAGTGCCCATTGTAATGTAGCTACAAAAAAGGTCACCAAAATTCTGGCATGTATTAAGAGGGGAATGGAAACTAGGGACTCAATGGTAATAATGCCACTGTATAAATCATTTGTGAGACCTCACCTCGAGTACGGAGTGCAGTTCTGGGCCTCGCACTACAAAAAGGACATCATAGAATTAGAAAAAATCCAAAGGCGAGCAACAAAGCTTATTAAGGGAATGGAGAATTTAAGCTACGAGGAGAGATTAACCCCTTCCCGACATTTGACGTATATATACGTCATGGCCGGGATGTACTTCCCGACACATGACGTATATATACGTCATGACTTTAAACTGTCACCGCGTCTATAGACGCGGTGACAGTTTAAACATGTCCCTGACAGCAGACATGTCCCAGCATGCCCAGGGGGGGCGGCGATGCCTCCCCCCCGTCGGCGATCGCTGCGATTGGCTGTTCAATGTGAACAGCCAATCGCAGCGTTTTCCTGTGTTACCGGCGAATCAGACGCTCGGTAACACAGGGATCAATCACCGCCGGGTGTGAGGGGGCGTGAGGGGGTCACCGGTGGTCACCGGTGATGACCACACCTCACCCCAACTGCCCCCAAGGCTGTGATTGGTCCGTCGGACCGACGGACCAATCACAGCCATGGCGCGTGATTTAAACTAACGGTGACTGCGCTGCAGACGCCATTCCGGTCTGGAATTGCGTGCAGAGTGGTCACCGTGCCAATCTGTCGTGATATACTGACCTGATCCTTGCCTGATACTTACCTGATCACCGCTGGTAGCGTGCTGCCAGCAGCTGGATGCTTCCTGGATCTTGTGACTTCCTGTGTGCTGCTGCTGCAGTGTCATAGAGTGACAGATAGTGAGAGATAGTGAGAGATAGTGAGAGATAGTGACAGAGAGTGATAGAGAGTGCTATATTTTGTGTCTGCTGCCCACCCTTTTGTGCTGATCAGTATATCTGTGCTGATCAGCAACTTTTTGGGGGTGCAGGGTTTTTTTTTTTATATATATATATACCTGTCAGTTGCACCAAAGGTTGTGCTGCCTGTGCAACTGACTGCTGCCCCCCCTTTTGTGCTGATCAGTATAAATTAACTGATCAGCAACTTTTTGGGGGTGCAGGTTTTTTTTTTTATATATACCCTGTCAGGTTGCACCCACAGTTGTGTGCCTGCTGCCCCTCACTGCTAATCAGTGTTGCATCACTGCATCACTGATCTGCAGTTTTTTTTTTTTTGGAGAGTGCAGTGGGGTTTTGTTTTTACACCCACGTTGCTTTTGTGGGTGTCCTGTGGCCGCTGAGCCCTGATCAGTGACGTACATCACTGAACAGATTTTGGCACAGGGTTGATATAATTTTTTTTCTGCAGTTTTTTTTTATTGTTTTTTTTTGGAGAGTGCTGTGGTTTATTTTTTTTTAAATTGTTTTTACACCCACGTTGCTTTTGTGGGTGTCCTGTGGCCGCTGAGCGCTGATCAGTGACGTACATCACTGAACAGCATTTTTGGCACAGGGTTGATATAATTTTTTTTCTGCAGTTTTTTTAAATTGTTTTTTTTTTTTGGGAGAGTGCTGTGGTTTATTTTTTTAAATTGTTTTTACACCCACGTTGCTTTTGTGGGTGTCCTGTGGCCGCTGAGCGCTGATCAGTGACGTACATCACTGAACAGCATTTTTGGCACAGGGTTGATATAATTTTTTTTCTGCAGTTTTTTTAAATTTTTTTTTTTTTTGGGAGAGTGCTGTGGTTTATTTTTTTAAATTGTTTTTACACCCACGTTGCTTTTGTGGGTGTCCTGTGGCCGCTGAGCGCTGATCAGTGACGTACATCACTGATCAGCATTTTCGGCACAGGGTTGATCTATTTTTTTTTTTTTTGGATCAAATTCCTGTTGCCTTTGAGCGCTGTTCAGTGACGGACGTTACTGACCAACATCTGTGCTAAATTTTTGGCGCAGGACCTTTTTTTTTTTTTTTTTTACCCCTTCAAGGTTGTACCAAAAGCTGCCTTGAAGTTGCTGAGTGACGTACATCACAGCATTTTTGCCACAGGGTTGATCTAATTATTTTTTTTTTTATTAGGATCAAATTCCTGTATAAAGTATTTTTTTTCTGCACTACATACACACTACACACTACATACCCCCCGTCTTGAAATAAAGTTTGTACCCCCCCTACACTATACACGTGTTGAAACATTACACTTACAGAAACACAAAAGTAAAAATGGCATCCCAAATGTCATCCCAAATGTCATCCCAGTCATCCAGAAGAATGTATTCAGCGGAGGAGGCATATGCCATGCTTGCCTCTGACTCTGACACAGCCAGTGATGCAAGCGGGGAATTTGAAGGATTCGTCTTAACCTCATCTTCCTCCTCTAGTGATGAGGGACCCCCTCAAAGACGCCCCCGTAGAGCAGCTGAGACCCCCCCCCCAAATGATTGATCCCGTATGGACCCCACCACCAGACAATTTTGAGCCCCAGGTTCCTGAGTTTTTGGCCATCCCAGGAATCCAATTTGATTCAACAGGTCTCAGAGAAATTGACTTTTTCAAATTATTTTTCTCTGATGATTTTATAAATTTAATGGTGGACCAAAGTAATTTATATGTCCAGCAGTTTATTGCTCAAAACCTCACGTCCTCATTTGCTAGGTGGACCCCTGTAGATGCAGTAGAGATGATGACGTTTTGGGGTCTGGTGTTACATATGGGCATAGTAAAAAAGCCAGAAATTAGGCAATATTGGAGTACAGATGTTCTGTACAGCACCCCATTTTACCGTATGGCCATGACTTGGACTCGTTTTGAGACAATCCTTAAATTTTTACATTACACCGATAATGCACAGTGCCCACCCAGAGATGATCCCACCTTTGACCGGCTATTCAAAGTCAGGCCGGTCATTGATCATTTCAGTGCCAAATTTGCAGAGATGTACATCCCTGAAAAATGTATTTGTATCGACGAGTCCCTTATACATTTTAAAGGAAGGGTTAAATTCCGCCAGTACCTTCCCAGTAAGAGGGCAAGGTATGGCATAAAAATGTATAAACTGTGTGAAAGCACCTCAGGGTACACCCACAGGTTTAGGGTATATGAAGGGAAGGATTCAAGAATTGAACCGCCAGAATGCCCCCCCTCCCTCGTAGGTGTTAGTGGAAAAATTGTCTGGGATTTAGTGCACCCCTTCCTGGATAAAGGTTATCACCTCTATGTGGATAACTTTTACACTAGCATCCCCCTGTTTAAGGCCCTTGGTTCAAGAGGTACAGCAGCTTGCGGTACTGTGCGCAAGAACCAAAGAGGCCTCCCAAAAACGCACATTGCCCAAGTACTGAGAAGGGGTGAAAGCAGGGCACAATCCACCGAAAATATGTTGTTGGTCAAATATAAGGACAAGAGGGATGTCCTTATACTGACAACAATTCATGGAGACAGTACCACCTCCGTCCCTGTACGAGGTACCAGTACCCACACCTCAAAACCTAATTGTATCCTAGATTACAATAAGTACATGGGCGGAGTGGATCTTTCAGATCAGGTACTGAAGCCGTACAGTGCCCTGCGGAAAACAAAAATCTGGTACAAGAAGCTGGCCGTGTATATCATCCAGATGGCACTGTATAACGCTTACGTGCTATTCCGTTCTACCAGCCAGAGGGGGACATTTATGCACTTTCAAGAGGAAGTCATAAAGGGCCTAATATTTGGGAACCAGCAGGCAGAGGGCCCCAGTACTTCTAGTATTGTACCAGGGCAGCATTTTCCTAACGAAATCCCCTCCACTGCAAAAAAGGGCAGGACACAAAAAAGGTGCAAAGTTTGCTATAAAAAGGGAATAAGAAAGGATACTATTTTCCACTGTGAAACTTGCCCCGACAAACCCGGCCTATGTATAAAGAAGTGTTTTAAAATATACCACACATCTATGGATTATTAGGTTCATCATTTCACCGTGCTTCGGGGGTCTTGCTAATGCCACATAGCACCCACCATTCATTCCACCAGACTCTGAGCTGCAAAATCCAAAAATCACTCCTTCCCTTCTGAGTCCTGCCATGCACCCAACTGGTATTTTTTGGTCACATATGAGGCATTGCCATACTCGGGAGAAATTGGGGCACAGATTTTGGGGTGCTTTTTCTCCTTCATACCTTATGAAAATGAAAAATTTTGAGCCAGAACTGCATTTTTGTGTAAAAAAATGTAATTTTTCATTTGCACAGCCCAGTTGTATCAAAATTGGTGAAACCCCTGGGGGTTTGAAATGTACACTATACCCCTAGATGAATTCCCTGAGGGGTGTAGTTTGCAAAATGGGGTCACTTGTGGGGGGGTTCCACTGTATTGGTGCTTTGGGGGTCTTGCTAATGCGACATAGCACCCACCAACATTCCACCAGAATCTGTGCTGCAAAATCCAAATATCACTCCTTCCCTTCTGAGTCCTGCCATTTTTTGGTCACACATGAGGCATTGCCGTACTCGGGAGAAATTGGGGCACAGATTTTGGGGTGCTTTGTCTCCTTCATTCCTTGAGAAAATGAAAAATTTTGAGCCAGAACTGCATTTTTGTGTAAAAAATTTAATTTTTCATTTTCACTGCCCAGTTGTACCACAATTGGTGAAAACCCTTGGGGGTTTGAAATGTACACTATACCCCTAGATAAATTCCCTGAGGGGTGTAGTTTGCAAAATGGGGTCACTTGTGGGGGGGTTCCACTGTATTGGTGCTTCGGGGGTCTTGCTAATGCGACATAGCACCCACCAACATTCCACCAGAATCTGTGCTGCAAAATCCAAATATCACTCCTTCCCTTCTGAGTCCTGCCATGCACCCAAATGGTATTTTTTGGTCACATGTGAGGCATTGCCATACTCGGGAGAAATTGGGGCACAGATTTTGGGGTGCTTTGTCTCCTTCATTCCTTGTGAAAATGAAAAATTTTGAGCCAGAACTGCATTTTTGTGTAAAAAATTTAATTTTTCATTTTCACTGCCCAGTTGTACCACAATTGGTGAAACCCCTGAGGGTTTGAAATGTACACTATACCCCTAGTTGAATTCCCTGAGGGGTGTAGTTTGCAAAATGGGGTCACTTGTGGGGGGGTTCCACTGTATTGGTGCTTCGGGGGTCTTGCTAATGCGACATAGCACCCACCAACATTCCACCAGAATCTGTGCTGCAAAATCCAAATATCACTCCTTCCCTTCTGAGTCCTGCCATGCACCCAAATGGTATTTTTTGGTCACATGTGAGGCATTGCCGTACTCGGGAGAAATTGGGGCACAGATTTTGGGGTGCTTTGTCTCCTTCATTCCTTGTGAAAATAAAAAATTTTGAGCCAGAACTGCATTTTTGTGTAAAAAATTTAATTTTTCATTTTCACTGCCCAGTTGTACCACAATTGGTGAAACCCCTGGGGGTTTGAAATGTACACTATACCCCTAGTTGAATTCCCTGAGGGGTGTAGTTTGCAAAATTGGGTCACTTGTGGGGGGGTTCCACTGTATTGGTGCTTCGGGGGTCTTGCTAATGCGACATAGCACCCACCAACATTCCACCAGAATTTGTGCTGCACAATCCAAATATCACTCCTTCCCTTCTGAGTCCTGCCATGCACCCAAATGGTATTTTTTGGTCACATGTGAGGCATTGCCGTACTCGGGAGAAATTGGGGCACAGATTTTGGGGTGCTTTGTCTCCTTCATTCCTTGTGAAAATGAAAAATTTTGAGCCAGAACTGCATTTTTGTGTAAAAAATTTAATTTTTCATTTTCACTGCCCAGTTGTACCACAATTGGTGAAACCCCTGGGGGTTTGAAATGTACACTATACCCCTAGTTGAATTCCCGGAGGGGTGTAGTTTGCAAAATGGGGTCACTTGTGGGGGGGTTCCACTGTATTGGTGCTTCGGGGGTCTTGCTAATGCGACATAGCACCCACCAACATTCCACCAGAATCTGTGCTGCAAAATCCAAATATCACTCCTTCCTTTCTGAGTCCTGCCATGCACCCAAATGGTATTTTTTGGTCACATGTGAAGCATTGCCGTACTCGGGAGAAATTGGGGCACAGATTTTGGGGTGCTTTGTCTCCTTCATTCCTTGTGAAAATGAAAAATTTTGAGCCAGAACTGCATTTTTGTGTAAAAAAATTTAATTTTTCATTTTCACAGCCCAGTTGTACCACAATTGGTGAAACCCCTGGGGGTTTGAAATGTACACTATACCCCTAGATGAATTCCCTGAGGGGTGTAGTTTGCAAAATGGGGTCACTTGTGGGGGGGTTCCTAACTTTTAGCATCTTATGGTGCCTAGAAACCTACATGGTGCCTAAAAAATAATCTCATAAAAAGGAGGCTCCAAAATCAAGTAGGTGCTCCTTCTATTATGAAGCCTGTGGTTTGGTCAACGTGCACACTAGGGCCACATATAGTATATATATGAAAACAAAAGAATTGGGGGAATCAATTTTTAGTCACATTTCTCTAGTAAAATCTACTGTGTTCCTTTAGAAAATGTATTAAAATTGAAAATCTGCAAAAAAAATGAAATTTTGAAATTTCACCTACACTGTGAAACATCTAAAGGGTTAACAAACTTCCAAAATGCTGTTTTGAATACTGTGAGGGGTGCAGTTTTTGAAATGGCATCATTTATGGGGGTGTCTCACATACAAGTCCCTCAAAGTCACATCAGAACTGAACTGGTCCCTAAAAAAATCAGTGTTTGAAATTTTCTTGAAAATTTGAGAATTTAGTATTCATATTTTAAGCCTCCTAGTGTCCAAAAAAATTAAAAGGAGGTTAAATAATGATGGAAACATAAAGTATACATATGGTCTATGTTAGTTATTAACTATTTTGAGTGGTATAATTATTTGTCTCACAAGCAGAAAATGTAACATTTTGAAAATTGCTTAATTTTTTAATTTTTTTACGACATTTTGGTATTTTTCACAAAAAAACTGTATCGACCCAAATTTACCACTAACTTGAAGTACAATGTGTCACGAGAAAACAATCTCAAAATCACTGGGATAAGTAAAAGCAAAAAAAGTTATCCCCACTTAAGTGATACATGTCAGATTTGAAAAAAAGGGCTCTGTCAGGAAGGCAAAAACAGGCTGCGGCGGGAAGGGGTTAAGCAATTTGGGACTTTTTACATTGGAAAAGAGACGTTTAAGGGGGGACATGCTAAACATGTACAAGTATATCAAGGGCCAAAATAAGGAACTGTCACACACCCTCTTTTCTACTAGAAAGGAATCTAGGACACGAGGGCATGAGTATAGATTAGAAGAAAAGAGATTTCGTTCAGCTAGTAGAAAGAATTTCTTTACGGTCAGAACAGTCAAACTGTGGAACTCTCTTCCCGGTGAGGTGGTGGCGGCTGGCTCATTAAATTAAGTTGGACAAACATTTACTGGACAAAAACGTCCATGGGTACAAATAAGAAATATAATCTGTCTGTTAAATATCAGAACCTACTTCGGGTGGGCGGGGCGCCTAGAGCGGCCGCATTTTAGAGAGGCTCCCTTCTCCCCCAGAGAAAATCCTCTGGCATCGACCCCCCAGTGCCTCAAAAAAGCACAAAACCTACCCCTTTGAACGCCCCACATTGAGAGGAGTGTGGAGGTATACTTTTTGGAGCCGACAACTGAACAGACCACCGGGGTCTGGCCCTCAGCGCAGACGGCCCGCAGAACCAAACACTGGGCACGAGGCAAGGCGCCATACCAGAGGTGCAACACCAACCACGTACCTCCAGAGAACGACAGCCGAGAACGGGGTGCAGATACATCCAGCCAGCGTGAGGTGCGCTCCCGGAGAGGACGCCGCAGGAGAAAAGGACCGTGGATGAAGCTGGGGCCGGGCGAGATCCGTGCAGCGTGACGCGCCTGAGACCTCTTCAAGGCACATACCTGAAGCGGCGCGGGTCGCGTGCCCCCCCGTGACCTCCCCAACATCCAGCGGAGACGACGGGCGGCTGCGAGCGTGGTACGGTAGGACTCCCCTCCCTCCTGCCTGACTCTGCTGGACGGAGCGGCACCTCGGCGATCGCGGGACCAGCCGAGGTGAGGGGGAGCCTGCACAGCTGGAGGTCCCTAAGCGCCTCCTGCGCCTTGTAAGTACCAATCCCCCCTACTCCTTATACATACGGGGAAGGCTGCGCCCCTTGCTGGTGCTGCACAGGGGGTGAGCCCCACGAGGACACGCGTCCTGTCGTCCTGCCCTGCTCCCGGGACCAATTTGGCTGAGTGGGGATCCGGCCTGGGCGTCCCTGAAGCGCAACCCCCCACGCTACCCACACCTACAGAGTCACCATCACCCCTAGGTGGCCCACTGTTGAGAGGCACCGCTGGGAGAGAGCCCCACACAGATACTCCCACTGCCCTGCAGCCAGGAGAGTCCCCCCTCTCCCAACGGAGAACCATCCCCATAATCTGAGTGGCAGCTTCCCCCCCCCCTTTTTTTTGTCTCACGTCTGGTCCCACGGAATGGCCTGTGGCAGTGGAGACAACTAGAAACACTTGACCCTGGCCGTGGGTAAAGGATCAGAGGCTGCCCTACACCCCAGAAGCAGAACAGAACAGAGAGCCCACTGAGAGCCCACTACCCCCTATTTACCAGTTAGTGACTATACTGACTGCCTCCTTTTGGCCTGGACAGAATTACCCTGATCTGACCACCCGGCAGGGGAATCCCTAGGCTCAGAGAGCAAACGCTCCTGGACTGAGAGCCCGGTACACCTGCAACCCCGCCGAGTTTTACAGCCCATCTTCGGAGGACACCTGAGAGACCAGGAAAACCAGGCACTATCTCTCCCAGCTTCAACACCTGGTACTAACCTTAACCTCCTGCGTACCTAGCTATATAAAACCCAGGTGAGGAACAATCCAAAAGGGCTGCCATTCAAAGCCCTCTTTCTCCTCGGAGCTGTTACTTAAAATATCAGCCTTCTGGGCCACCAGTTAATTACCCCACATCGACACACATGTACTTTTGGAGACTGTCTTATACTGCTACCCTACCACTGTGGTTGAGACACCACACTCCATTGCCAGGTTTGCTGGCATGGTACTCTGCTGACATCTAGTGGCAGAACTTGTCATTAAGCAAAGCCCATATAACTGCACTATCTGACTGTGTGTTGTTTTTTTTTGTTTGTTCTTTTTTTTTTTGTATAATATTGTGTAAAGTTGTCCAAGTCGTGTTATGTAGGGGCAACACATATCTGTGCAGACCGAATAATCTTCGTAATTGCTCAAGGGTTTGAGGGTTAAAACCCCTCCTTTGGCCGGGGTACAAATCCGGCCCTTCTTGCTAAGGTAAGAGGTTTATAAACCCACAAACCAAATCTATATTTACTGGCCGTGGACAAGCGATCACAACAAGTCCCACCTGACGGCCACTCGGGGGCGTCTGCCCTGATAGCTTTAGTGTGCCCAGATTGTCACAATTTTACGTTGTAACTGGGATTTAATTGGAAGCCAAGCTATGTAACTCCACGTGGTTGAGGGGGGAGAGGGGCCTCCCATGACCATTAGTGACTATACACAGGCCATTTATCCACTAGAAAAAACTTTAAAATATGTTGCCCCAAGGTTTAATCTCCAATTCGTAAAAGTCCTGCCCTGACAGGGTATGGACAGATTCCTTGAAAAAATACCACAGGCAAATTCATCTCAACAACCTTTGAACCCCACTATGGGCAAAAACCGCCAAAAACCCACCCAAATGTCCTCCCCCCCATCCCCGGTCCTGTTCCCCACTGGTAGTACCTCCAGCGAGCCCACATCTATCTCCCCCCAAACACCGGTGATCCCTACACCGGAGGAGAATGCCAAGGTAACAATCCAAATGTTAATGCCCCTGCTTGATAAAAAATTTGAGGATCTGCACACCAGATTAGAGGTCTCACTCACAAAAATTGATGCAAATACCGCCAGGATAGCCACGGCGGAACAACGGATCAGTGATAATGAGGACGCTGTGCATGACCTACAGAGGCAGTTAGAAAGCAGGGAACAAACAATAAATGCCTTGGCGTCCAAGTTAGACGAGATGGAGAATAGAGATAGGCGATGTAACTTACGTTTTATAGGCATCCCTGAAACAGTTAGGGGTCCGCAATTGGAGGAATATATCAGTGTCCGAATAGCCAGGGCTCTGGGGATATATGATGACTCAGCAGCCCCCCAAATTGAAAGGGCACACAGATTGGGGCCTGAGAGACGGGACCAGGCCTCCAGACCAAGGCCCACTATTGCCAAATTCCTAGATTATAGGACCAAAGAAAAGTTTCTAACAACATACAGAACGTCCCAGCCCCTAATGGTAGAGGATCAGAAGATCCTAATATTTCAGGATTTTTCTGCCCTGGTTTCCCAGAAGCGGAAAGAATTTTCTGGAATATGTAAAATGTTAGTGGAGAAAAACAAACGCTTCGCTTTAATGTATCCCGCGAAGCTGATAATTGTGGATAATGGCCGTACACTATTCTTCACAGACCCAAGACAGGCAAAGGAGTTTATAGAGAGGGCTCCACAGCATTCTCCAGATAGACAAGACAAATGACGCATTCATCAGAATCAGAATTATCTTTATTGGCCAGGTATACTTGCGTATGCTTGGAATTTTTTGTGGTAACAGTGCAGCATCAATCAGGGAACACAAAGGGGGTGGGAAGAGAGGCATAAACATACATCACATACATTTCACATGTATCTAGAAAAGTTCGAGTTAGTATTTGGTATGTTCAATACGGTTTAGTTGGTGGAAAGCTATTGGGAAGAAGCCTTTTGTAGTTCTTGTCGTCTTTGCTGGGTTCATGAGTACCCAGGGTGAAATCGTCAGCCTTAGATAGGTCTAACACTAGAGACGGAGGGTGAGAGCCGCTGAGTGGAACCGGGATATCATGATCTGAGGTCATGCCTATAAAGGTCCAGGTATTATCTGGTCACCCGCATAAATCGCAGAAGGTTCCACGTGGTATGTTGAAAGGCTTTATTATAATTGGCTCATAACTCCTTGCTGGAAGCATAGTGTAGACGGCCAAAGGTACTATATTTAAACATTTAAATTGTTTCTTGTCCTCAGAGTTAACCAGTAGGAGATACAAGTTTTTACCTCTCCAATGTCTGTTTTGAATAAATGTTATATGGTCACTTTTATATACAAAGTAAATAGCTACATAGGAGAGGATGGGAGGCCCTCTGCCCCCCCCCCCCCTCTTTCTTGTTATTTTATTTCCTTTCTAATTTCAAGTTATTATATTTGTCCGAGTGTTTTCACCGGAGCACCCCATATGAAACATGATGGGGTCCTCAGATGAAGATATAGAGTGGTCGCCACTCTTTAGGTTTACTAAACAAAAAAAGTTTAAAACACCATTTACTCTTTTAATCCAGCATTTGGAAGGACAGTTATGCCCATTATGTTACATTAAGGATACTATCCTTTGCAGGGATGGTGGGCTATCATGGTACATCATGTGCACTTTTTATCCTCACTTTCAGAAAAAGGTTTTCATGTTTAACCCTATGCTTTCTATCCCGCATGTGCCAAAGCAGTTGATCACTCCTGGTGTCGATCCATGTCTGCGCAGCTGAACACAGGTGAACTACCACCAATTCCCCCTCAGTTAAACTTAGTCTCATGGAACGTGGCTGGTTTGAACACCCCTATCAAGCGTAAAAAGGTACTCACACATCTTAAGAAGCTTAAGCCAGATATTGTCATGCTGCAGGAAACCCACTGGCGAAGTGGCGATGACTCAGGGCTTAGAGCCCGATGGATTGGGGAATGCTTCTCGGCTTCATACCAAACAAAATCTAGAGGAGTAGCCATACTACTGCACAGCCACCTTAGATGTAAGGTCCTTGACAGGGTGGAGGACGTGGAGGGACGATTCCTTCTTTTGGATGTAGAAATAGAGGGGATATTATATACCCTCTTGAACGTGTACGCCCCAAATATCTCTCCAGATAGATTTGTGTCCAAACTGTCCCAGTTCCTTGCGTCCCGTACTGTCCATAGATTGATTATAGGGGGGGACTTTAACTCCATGGGCGACCCTAAATTGGACAAGTCCCCACCTTTACTTAGAACCCTACCCCCTTCCTGGTATCATATCCAAGCCTTACAGACAAACCTACAATTGAGTGACCCATGGCGCCTCCTCCATGATCAGGAAAGATCTTATACACACCTACCCAGGGCACATCAAACTCTATCCAGGATTGACTTCTTTCTAGTCTCGAACAGCCTGATGTCACGGGTAAAACAACCCGAAATCTTCGATATATTGATATCGGATCACGACTCTAGCAACGGGGCGAGCCGCCTTTGGCGCTTTCCGACTATCTAGGCAAATCAGACAATTTTAAACAATTTTTAACTAACTCCTGGAATAAGTATCATGACGATAATCTGGAGCACTGGGAGGATATTGGGTTGTTCTGGGGAGCGTCCAAGGCAGTAATGAGAGGACATATACTCCAGTATATGTCCAGACAGAAAAGGGAACAGGCCAAACACTACAGGGACTTACAATCCATGGTGTCACAGTCTTTAAGACTTTATCAATCCATCCCAACGCAAGCTAACTTAGAAGCTTACCTGAATAATAAAAAGATTTTAGAATCATTCCTAACAGCACAGGCCCGTCTCAAACTAGATATTACTAAACAATTGTATTATAAGTGGGGTAACAAATCTGGGAAACTTTTAGCACTTATGTCTAAACCCTACAGAAAGCGTTCATTTATCACCTCTGTTAAAGACCCCAAAACCCATAAAACTTACCTTACTACTAAAGAGATACTAACACATTTTGAGGAATATTACAGGTCCCTTTACAAAGAAATACCGGTACAGGGAGATAGGCTGGAATCTCTCTTAACATCTGCCCATCTACCCCCTCTAAGTCAGGAACAGAGGGACGGCCTTATGAAGGAAATAACTGTGGAAGAGCTTCATTTGGTAATAAAAGATCTTTGTTCCCATAAATCCCCGGGCCCAGATGGGTTCTCGGGAGTTTACTATAAGATGCTAGAGACAGGACTCAAACCAACATTATTGGAATTGTATAACACCATACTGAAGGAGAAGCCCCTATTCCCATCTTTCACTGAGGCATATACATCCCTGATCCCTAAGCCGGGAAAAGACCCCCAACTGGCGGAGTCGTATAGGCCAATTTCCCTGCTAAACGTGGATTTTAAAATTCTTACTAAAATAATAGCCGATAGAGTGCAGTTACTATCCCCAGTCCTTCTCACACCCCACCAAACTGGGTTTGTCAGGGGTCGTCACTCAGTAAAAGCCATACGGATGGCAATAGCTGCGGTGATAGCGGAAACCCAAAAACCACACCCTAGAGGAATGTTACTGAGCCTAGACACGAATAAAGCTTTCGACTCAGTGGCTTGGCCCTACCTATTCGCGGTTCTAGAGAAAATAATTTTTAACGACTCCTTTATTGAATTAATTAAATATTTCTACACCACGCCTCTAACAAAACTATTAATAAATGGCCAGAAAGGGGAACAAATCCAGATGTTCAGGGGCACGCGCCAGGGATGCCCCCTTTCCCCCTTATTATTTAATTTATGTATTGATCCCTTATTTCGGATATTACAGTCATGGCAGCCTTTTAAGGGCATCATGGTTGGTAGGTCGGAACTAAAATTGTCGGCATTTGCAGACGATTTACTCTTGTATATAGGAAACCCAGAGCAGGCGCTAGACCAAATATTGGACAAACTCAATGACTTCGGAGAGATATCGGGATACACGATTAATTTATCCAAATCATCAGGATTATATTTGCACCCATATGTGCATGCGCCACAGTGGGGAAGACACATCCCGGTTAAATGGGAATCTAAGACGATTGACTATTTAGGAATCCGTCTCCCAAAGCGTCCCTCCGATCTGTACAGGGCCAATATATCAGAGGCAGTGAATACGACCACCAGGGAACTGGATGGTTGGAAACAGCTGAGACTCTCTTATGTTGGCAGAGCCAACCTAATCAAGATGGTAACCTTCCCCAGACTATTATACATTTTGCAGGCCCTACCCCTTTTAATATCCCAAAAAGATTTAAGACTACTAAATATGTTGTTTCGAAAGTTTATATGGAACTCAAAGCGGCCACGCATTGGGCTGGTCAAACTCCAACAACCAACATTCAATGGAGGCATAAATTTTCCTCACATCATGAATTATAATCATGCATCTGTTTTGCGATTCCTTAGGGATTGGATCCATAATAGTGAGGCTTACGCCAACACGAAAATTGAGGGTGACTTTTTAGAAAATTGCGGGCTGGTGGGCTTCCTGCATATGCATGACGGGGAAGTGCTGGAAGCGATCAGGAATAATCCCTTACTATGGTCAACAAGGAAAGTCTGGCATATACTTAGACATAAAAATAATCTCAATGCACACAAATCGTTGTTTCTCCCCCTATTAAACAACCCGGAATTCCAAGGTGGTATAGTCTCTCAACCCTTTCTTGACCTCAAGAAAGAAGGCTTAATAACGATTCGCTCCCTGATTGACATAGACTCCAGGAAACCAGTGTCTTACACGCAAGCAGCAGAAGCGTTCCCAACTTTCAAAAAATTTCCCTTTGCATACATGCAAGCTAAACACTATGTGGCCACGGTCATCCGAGTCTTCTCGGAAGCGGACTGGAGCAACACACACGACACCATGCTTCTCACAGGCATTGCAGAGAGCAGAGCCATATCTATTCATTATAACTTCTTACGCCAAATTCTAGATTATGACCATATAAGCTCTGGTATGAAAGCATGGACCTTAGCGATGCCCACATTAACATGTAGTCAGCTGGTCAAGACCTTACAAATATCTAGGAAACTGATACCGGCCATGCAATACCAAGAGATGTTTTTGAACATCTTCCATAAAGCCTATTTTTCCCCTCGCCGTCAGTTCCTAGCTGGAATGACAGGATCAGCAACCTGCCCACGCTGCCAGGATAGGGAAGCGGGCCTCTATCACTATTTCTGGAGCTGCCCTTTAATAAAAAGCTTCTGGCTCAGAGTCAGAAAATTTTCTCATGACCACTTGGTAAACTATATCCCCTTCACGGACCAATGGGCCATTTTTGGAATACTGCCGGAGGGTCAGAGAATAACCAAGGGATGCAAGAGACTATCATTAATCATTAGCGCTGTAGCGCGGAAAGCTGTACTGCAGGCATGGATCGACACCACACCCCCTACCCTAAAGCTTTTCCAGGAAAAACTGTACCATGTATTTAATATGGACTGGATTGAGTGTCTCTTGGAGAAAGACCAGCGAGTAGCTAAATTCTTTAATACATGGGAAAGCTATATTGCAACATTATCTCTCGAGATAAGGGTAAAGCTGCACAACTCTTTTAAGGGTACTCAATGGTATATTATGAGACTAATTGCTGGGGACCCACCCGTTGATACCGGCTTGTGACCGTGCGCGGTGAGAAGGGGGTCTCATTGTGTGTCTCTGACACCTGTGGCGTCCTCTGAAACAGAGGGGGTTTGACCATGGGAGCCGTAGGACCTGTATGTGGTCCCTGAGATATCAGGGAATCTAGACACTGCGAGATATATCTGTCTAAACATGAATAACCACAAGCGGAATCTGCTATGCAATATCCTTTATTGAATGTACATGCATTTCTATACTGTTTATTTTCATGAATAATACCTCTGTACTATATGTATGTTGGATGTCTACAGTTTCAAAACGTATATTGATACTTTGATGTAATGAATGGTGTTTTAATAAAAACATTATTTAAAAAAAAAAAAATCAGAACCTACCAAATCAACAATGGAGACCAAATCAGTAATGGATAATCTATACCAGGTTGAACTAGATGGACGCAAGTCTTTTTTCAGCCTTACCTACTATGTAACTATGTAACTATGACCTAGACACCTGATGACCTTGCCCCCTGTGGACCTAGACTCATATCGACCTACTGCTATTTTGACCTAGACTCATGTCGACCTTCTGCCATGTTGACCTAGACACACAGGGGCAAACGCAGGATTTTCAGAAGGGGGTTTCCAGAGGGGCGGAGCAAAGCATGGAGATGGACACTTAGGTGACCCAGTATATGCTTTGATGTCCTGCGGGTGGTAGGGGGTATCATACCTCCCAACTGTCACGATTTTAGAGGGACAGTCCCGATTTTCGGGTCCTGTCCCGCTGTCCCACCCGCGGCAGGCATTGTCCCGCTGCGGGGGGTGGCAGTTGGGAGACCCCCCAATCTAGTAGAATAGACGCTGTGCGTATGCGCACAGCGTCTATTCTCGTATGAAAATGAGGTCGTGGCTAATTAGCATAAGCCGCACCCTCATTTGCATACGCCCCGCCCCCTTTTCGGACGCTCGCGCGGGAGGTATGGGGTATTATATCGACCGCTCAGCATGTAGGGCCTGGATCAGTAATTTCCACTAATTACCCCTTTACTGCACAGATGGTGGGAGATGGGGGCATTGGGCTGAATGAAGGGGCCCTGATGCATAACTTCCAGGGTTGTAGAGGATGTTTAATATGCAGAGGAGGGGTGTATAGTGGAGTGGGCTTAATACTCATAATTTTCTGGTGGGAGGACAACTTGCTTGACTGCAGATATCTCCAGTTCCCAGAAATAGATTTCTTAGATTTTAATGTAATTAAAAACTAGAGAATCCTCCCTACTAAATGGTATTGGGGACTAGGGGATCAGATTTCAGGAGGCAGAGCAATCCACCAACGAGTATATAAAACTACATACCAGGTGTGTGGAGCTGGAGCAGTAACCAGCTGCTGGAAGGCTGATATCTCTGGTTCTGGGAACAGTAGAGACAAGCTGCTAGTGTCCTTCAAAGGGGGAGAGTCCCAGCTTTTGGAATATACCCTCAGAAAAACTCTAAGTCAGAGAGAACCTGAAATATCTTACTGGGAAGAGCAATTAACAGGCTTGGATGGGGACCACTTCTTTGAAGTCAGATATCTCCGGTTCCCAAGGTCCGATTTTAAAAATTCTTGTACTCATGGAAAGAGGGGATCCTTAGCTTTCAGCCTAGGGCACTTAGACTCCTTGGGGGGGTTTCTGGGTACTCGGAAACCCCCCCTGCGTGCGCTACTGACACATGTTGACATTCCAGCATGTTGACCTAAGGACTGTTGACCAAATGATCCCAACACCTGCTGTGACTGAACAAGGCCACGCCCCTTTCCGCTATGTGTTTTTCTCCCACCTCTTTCTGCGCTTCAGCAAGAGAATTGCTAAATGCCGGCGATAACCGGATATTATCACTGACTGTATTCATATCGGAGCTGTGTTCCCCAGACTGCTGTATACAGGGGACATCACAGGACTGTATGTCTGACAATAACAGGATGTTATACTGAATAATCCAAACGGGTTATTCCATTAGGTTGAGGATGTGTGCCACTGGAGGGAAATATTCCCTCATGTTATGTAAATGACTGTAATACCTTCCCAAAGCTTTGTATACTGTATCCCATACTGTTACATATGCATATGAAGGCAACAAGATCGTTTTCTGGACACATGAGAAACTGGTATGGAGGATCAGCGTTGCCCGTGGTTACGTCACTGCCTCCAGGTCCTGTTCTTAGTAAACTGGGATGGTATCATGAATAAGGGACTTGTGACTCTGATGTTAATTATGGCAGTCTTCCCAAATGTGTATTATACCCCTTTTACACCAAGAAATAACCCAGGTCGGACCCAGGTCAGCATTGGAGTAAAAGGGGTCAACCCAGGTCCAGTAACACTGGTCTCCTACCCAGGTCCTGACCATGGTTGAACACTGGTTGGACCTGGGTCGTGGGCGGTGTAAATGGTACCAACCCAGGTTGGGACATCTGGGTAGTGCTGAAAGGATACCAGAAGTGCTGGACGCCTTTCCACAGTGCGCTGCAGTGGCAAAAGACAGCAGCCAGGAAGAATATGGGCAGTGCACACAGAAATCATAATTGGATAATTGGATGCAGTATAATTTATATTATTATTATTATTATTATTATTATTATTATTATTATTATTATTATTATTATTATATATTTTTTTTGGGGGGGGAGCACATGGGAGATTTGGTCTGCTGCTGCAGTGGAAGGGGCTGGGGAGAGCACATGGGTGATGCTGCACTTTTATACCGCTATGTGTGCTTGAGCAGTGAATAAAACTTTTTGAAAAATATTTTACTAAAAAAAAAAAAAACATTTTTCAGTGCTAACTTGTCATGTCTTTTAATTTTTATTTTAAATCATTGAGGGAAAGTTGGATGGCAGTTTATCCTAAAATTGACATTTTTAATGTCATCCATAGGGAAAAGCAGTGCTGACCCAGGTTCAGTGTAAACGGTGCAGACCTGGGTCCGTCCTGGGTCACAGTGCTGTGTAAATGGGGTATGAAGCTGGGTCCAACCCTGGAAACTCCCATGTTCAAAGACCAGGGTCCGACCAGGGATTTTGGTGTAAAAGGGGTATAACTTGAATATTGACAAATGGTCTGGCTAGGATGGACCAAATGCTTAGATTTAGATTAGAATCTGTTCAGTTTGTGTATAGTCTTTCTTTTAGGGATCAAAGGGCAAGGGCCTCATACAGGCTAGTTAGAAGGTAGAGACAACAGGTAATAGCTGACCAATACCCTTCCCCCAAGGTCTATGGGTCAGTCTCCAGAGAAGAGATCTGTTCACATGAAGGTGTGAAACCCCTCACCTACACAAGCTTCAAAGCCAGATGAAGGGAGCGAGTTAATCAGCACCTGGACAGGTAATAGGAGACCCTGTTACATTCATACAACCGAACCCAGCCAGAGCCGAATTTCCCATTAGGCACGTGAGGCACCGGCCTAGGGGCGGCACATGTTTGGGGGCGGCACTTGGATGCCTGTGATAGTACTGTCAGCCCAAAATGTACCAATAACTGCAAAATATCCACTGTACTGTACTATATTCCATCTTAAATAGAGTGTAAATGGATAGGACATGCAGATACTGCCCCTATAAACTGTCCTACTTAGTAAACATTATTGTTGTGCCTAGGGGCGCCCTCATCCCTAAATCCGCCCCTGCACCCAGCATAGGAAAGTTAAGAATTCCTGAGGGAGGGGGAGAGGGGTGCTTTTGGTATGTAAGTTGGTGTTTGCAGGGAGAGAAGAGAGAGATGTGAATGAGAGTTAGCGCTGGGAGTTGTGGACTGGCGTGTCCTGCCCATCTGAAGGTAACCTGAGGGGGTTATGTGGTAAGGTTCTGATAACGTGACCAGGGCCGGATTAATAATGGACCTGATGGAGCTACAGCTCCAGGCCCACTCTCCAAATATGCCCATTTTGTAGCTGAGGGTCAGGGCTTTCCAGCGAGCCCAGCCCCACGTCGCTAGCCCCCCGGGAACCGGAGATACCGCCAGGCAAACATGGAATGTTTTCCCCATAGGATAACATGGGACCCACTAATTCTGACCTCCACCCGGTTCCAACGGCTGCCAGTTCCCCCTCCGGCATCACAGAAGCTCGAGGTTGATCTCAGTCGAACCCAAATAGCTGGGCCTTCATTCTGATACCTCGTCCATATGGGTTCATTGGTTATAGAGATTTTGCGGGTAAACCAATTTTTTTTTTTTTCATTTCTGAAATGTAATTTCATGGCTGTTCATGTTGTTTGAGGACAGATTTCTCTGGAACCAAACGGCCCAGTTTCACAGGACCAAAATCATTCTAAGCCTACATGTAAATGGGTCAGTTGGTTCCGAAGATATAGCTGGTTGTTTAAAGGGGACGGGGGTGGTTTTCTCTCCCCCTCACATCAGAAAATGCAGGGACTAGGTTGGTGTAAAAGGGGCCAGTCCGGGAATGTCCCTGCGTGATCCTGGGACCATATTCCTGTGTAAGTCCCTGCATTTTCTGCTGTTAAAGGGGTATTATTTCAAATAGCCGGGACATGCAGTGCTCTAAATACAGCCGGGCAACCCCCTGCTCTCTACCCGGCTGTCATTTTTGCCTGGTGGCGGCTGTCCCCCAGTTCCCACGAGCATGTAATCCCACATGGCAACGAGCATGGAACCCCTGGCAATGAAGATGTAGGTAAGCAGCACTTATGTAGCATAATTTTTAATAGGCATTATGGTGTTTGGCATAATATGTAATGGAGATTGTGGTGTGTGACTTAACATGTAATTGGCATTATGGTGTAAATTTTTAATGCGCGCCTTTGGTGCGCAATGCCCCTGTTTATGAAGCATATTTTGCATTATTGCTCAATCTGTTTGGTATAGTGCAGGCATGTCCAAACTATGGCCCTCCAGCTGTTGTGAAACTATAAGTCCCATCATGCATTGCCACAGTTTTATTATTAGGGAATGCTAAAACTATGTCAAGGGCATGCTGGGACGTGTATTTTCACAACAGCTGGACATACCTGGTATAGTGTGTATTTTGGCCCAATCCATGTGGCAAAATGTGAATTTTGCCTTAATCTGTGTGGCATAACGTGAATTTTGACTCAATCTGTGTGCCATAGTGTGAATTTTTGCTCATACCATGTGGCATAATGTGTAAGAGGCAAGTACAGTATGAGGGAGTTACTATTGTGTTGCATGATTTGTATAAGGGGTATATGATGTGGTAAATTTAGGTGACCACATAAAAGGTGCTGAAATGTTGTCTACCAAGTTTCTGGAGTGCGGCCTCACCTCACAAGTATCTAAGGACATCGGCATCCTGCGGGTGCGCCTTTTGGAGTTCACCCACCAATATATCTCCCTGCATTTTTCTTATGCCAGCCCCCTGCCCTTTCCAGGCAAATAGAATTAGTTGAAAGTATTTACACAAATAGAGACACACCCATGAGCAGACCACCCAACCAGAACTCTGGTCTCGCCCCCACATTATTAGGTGCTGGCCACAACCCCTATTATTGTGCATAATAGGCCCTTGATCATTTTCAGCTCCAGGCCCATTTAGACCTTAATCTGGCTCTGAACGTGACTAATACTGATGGCCTTTCTGTAAATATTGTATATAGACTGTAATTGATGATTTTACATGTATAACCCATGTTTAAAATAAAGGTAATACTTTTGTACCTTTGCTATTGTGTATTCCTGTGCGATCTTTGGAACTTGGAAGGACCCCGTGGGGGATATGCAAGAGGCATAAGTCCCGGGATCCTCACAATTGGTGGCAAGCGGTGGGGTCGCACACCCAAAGGAGGGAGAGCTAGGGGCTCGTATCATGATGCAACCAGGCTCTGGAAACACAGAATTAGCTCATCTATGAGGGACCTGGTAACCATAGTTCCTAACAGGGATGCCAGGGAGAAGAAAAAGGATCATGTGTTAGGGCATTAAGCGAGGGAAATATTCCGCTTGTGCCCGCTTGTCCAGGGGGACTTTCCCTGCAAGCAAGGGAATGGTGGAGTGTGCCATGGCCCAGGAACGGAAGCTGAAGTGAGGGGGTCCAGCAAGTGATGCTGACCAAGCCCTACTAGTGCAGAACGTTTGGAGAATGGCGCCAGGAAAAGGACAGAAACGTCTAAAGAGAGGCAAGAGGTGCTCCAAATCGCCCAGAGCAGTGAGGCTCATAGATGAGGAATCGTCATGGAGGCATCTGGCTGAGGAATGGGACCTAAGCAGTCCATCCCGGCTGATGCAGCCCCTCTGGGATGATTGGGAAGCAGCATGTTGGTGGATTAATGTATGGACAGGAGCTACTACAGCGGAAAAAGCAGCATACCTGATTGATGAATTTGAGCAGTATGTATTTGAGGCTGCTGCAGGAAACCTGCTACATACTGTGGCGTGGAAGGCTTTTGTCACAGAAGTAAGTAACGCCACGCATCAGTTAATACATAGAAGCCGGATAGCTGAGGCCAGCGTGCCAGCACCGGGTAAATTGGTTCCTGGGAAGGAGCCCGCAAAGAGAACCCAAAGGGAGGAGTTGATGGTGCCACCTGGGTGGATGACCGAGGGGTCCACTACCGAGATCCCAGGTGGGGAGTCAGAGGAACGGTGGCATGCAGAATCAGGAGATCCTTTAGCAAGAATGAGTCTGGAGGACCTAATTGCAGAATGGAGGCTACAATGCAGCACGCCCCCCGAAGGCCGCTCACACTGCACTCTTATACGATGGGTGTACGAGCAACAAGAGGACCCACTACATGCATTCAGTGTGTATAGGAACTGTGTCCAGGAGAACTGAGAAGTGTCCAGGAGCAGTTGCAGTGTCTCCTGCACTGTTATGAGAATGCAGAGAGGGTCGCCCTGGCACAGCGGCAGCTGAATTCCCCAGAGTGGCTGGACCAGTGTCAGCGGGGGGAGGCAGAGGAACAGCGGCTGCTGCAGCTCATGCATCCTCAGAGAGCTGCAGAACTAGATTCCCCACTGACACAGGGAGAAAGCACAGAACTGTTCCCATTCAGTGAGTTGAGAAATGAGGAACTAGCTGTAGAGGGTCCCTGTGATATTGTACCAGGGACCCCGGACTCTAAAGGAGCCCTAACATCATGGACTGTGATTGTGGCAGATGGATATCAGGAAGAGGATATATTTTTTTTTTTAATCACATTTTATTGAAAATTTTACAGAAAGAAAGATTGACATGTAAATAAAGAGAGTTACATCGAGTAAGACTTATTGAGTTATTTGCTACATACATTGTACTATGGTTTGTTCACAGAAATACCATATAACCGTAATATCTTGGGGGGTTCGGGTAAAATATGACTTTTGCCGTACATCATCTCAGCGATCACTCAGCAGTACCTGCATATGTGAGGGGGGTTAACACATAGAATTTTCCAATTTATTCTTACTCTAGAGAACCATTGCTGATAGTGTTCTAGGGTTGGGTTCAGGGCCCATATTGAGTTAAGATGAGAATCGCATTATTGGGGGTTCTGTGGTAGCATACAGTATCGATGGCCTTTTAGCCTTTCCCGATTATA
Source organism: Crinia signifera (assembly GCF_055691185.1). Taxonomy (NCBI): domain Eukaryota; kingdom Metazoa; phylum Chordata; class Amphibia; order Anura; family Myobatrachidae; genus Crinia; species Crinia signifera. Next base: position 118,661,400 of record NC_139219.1, on the reverse strand, counting down.
ACCGTTTAACAAAACATTCTTAACATCCTAAATAAAAAGGAGGGGGGGGTGGAAAGTGTGTGGGGGGGAAGCTGACAATACAGGGGAGACATGACAACAGTTGTCTAGCTGACTTTGCCTTTCCTATGGGTAGACAGGGAAAAACCCTAGGTTATCTGTCGCAGTAGGAACCATGTCGTGCTCTCAAAGACCTTCTGGATGGATGTCTGAAGCTCTATATTTAGAGTAAGGATATAGGTTTACCATTTAGCGTAGAAACGTTTCACACCCCTCTCTATGTCACACAGCGCTGCCTGGCGCTCAAAGAATCTTAAGAAGTGCGTTTTTTAGTTCTGTCAGTGAGGGGGTTGCCTTCTCTATCCAATGAGTCAGGATAAGTTTTTTAGCCAGGACAAGTATCAGTGTTATGAGGGGGATAATCTTCTTTTTGTTGGGTCCTAGGTTCCAGGTGTTGAGGTGCAGGAAGAGCAAGGGGGTTGGGTCGTAAGTCAGTTGTAGGGTGAATGTAGTATTTAGAAAGTCTATCAGTTTTCTCCAAAATAGTTTTATATTTCTACATTCCCAGAAGTTGTGGATGTAGGAAGCACCTCTTATACTGCATTTTGGGCATTGGCCTAAGTCTCCTGGGATAAAATGGCTTCTCTGTTGCTGGGAAATGTAGGCCCTGTTCAAGAATTTAAGGTGTGTCTCTTGGAGTGTTGCTGATTGAAGATATTTGAGGGAAATTGAAAGTTTCTTTATTAGTGTTAAAATTGGTGGGATGGTAGGAATATCTGTCTTCCATTTAAGTTCTAGGTTTTGAAGTAGTTTATCTCTTTTGACAGCTACTAGGGATTGGTATAGATTTCTGATAATATATCCCAATATGTTATGTTGGCTTATTAAGGATAGGATGGGGTCTGGGTTGACTGGAGTAGAGTAAGCTTTGGGGATGGATTGCGCATAATGGCGTGCCTGTAAATACATAAAAAATTGTGTTCTAGGGAGATGGTACTTTGCTGCTAAATCTGTGAATGGGATAATTGTGCCTCCTGGATCAAACACATTGCAAATGGCTGATAGGCCTTTCTGACGCCACTCTAGGTACAATGGGTTCTCCAGTCCTGGGGTGAAACCTGGGTTTCCCCAGAATGTAATATGTGGTGTGCTTGCCGGGTTTCTGTTAAAGCCTTTGTGGATAAGATTCCACATTCTGCATGTTTCTCTAAATAGTAGATTGTTCTTAATACTGCTAGGGATTGCGCTTCGCGGGGAATGAAGGAGTGCTGCTGGTGAGTATGGGTGAAAGAGAGCTCGCTCTACGAGATCATTTGTGTAAGTTGCTCTATTTAGTAGCCAATCAGTGGCATATCTAAATTGTGCTGCATGGGAGAAAGCTTGAGCATGGGGGAGCGCGAATCCTCCGTCCTGTTTTGGGAGGTAGAGCCTAGCTATAGGCATCCTAGGTTTTTTTGCTGACCAGATAAATTTCGTTATCATTTTGTTATATCGAGAGAGATCGGATTTAGAGAAGGTGAGGGGGAGCATCTGCAATATGTATGAGACCTTTGGGAATATAACACTCTTGATCACCGTTATCCTTCCATATAATGAAAGGGGGAGGGTCATCCATCTGTCCAATAATTTCTCAATTGATTGCAGCACTGGTTTGATGTTGGCTACATATAGCGAATCTAGACGTAAGGGTATCATAATTCCCAGATATCTCATGGGGGAGGTGCATATCGCAAACTGTTGCATAGCGGGGTGTGTGTCTGCGTAATGAGGGGGCCATGCCAGTGGCAAGAGATGAGATTTATCGTGGTTGACCTTAAATCCTGCAAATTTGCCAAAGTGTTCTATTATTGTCATAGCTGCCGGGATGGATTGGGGGGGGGGTTTTGAAATAAAAAGTAGCATGTCATCAGCGAACATACCTAATTTTATCTCTATATTCCTCACTTTTATGCCTGTGAAAGAGGGGAAGGTTCTTAGTTGGACTGCCAAGGGCTCCAACGCAAGGGCGAAAAGAAGTGGGGAGAGAGGGCAGCCCTGGCGTGTTCCTCTAAGTATCTGGAAAGGCGGGGATAAATAATTGTTAGTCAATATCTGGGTTTTAGAATTAGCATATAAGTTTCTGATAGCAGATATGAATGGTTCCGGGAAATTTAAGTTTTGTAAAGTGGTGAACAAGTGGTCCCAGGAGACCATATCAAAGGCCTTCTCGGCATCTAGGGTAGAGAATTGCCTGTGGTTCCGGGGCTTCAGAGGACTGCACCCATTGCATGGCTGCAAGCAGTTTTCTAATATTTAATACTGAGTGGCGGCCCCATATAAATCCAGTCTGATCTTTGCTCACTATGGATGGTAATAATATTTTGAGTCTGTCTGCAATGATCTTGGTGTAGAGCTTGTAGTCAGTGTTGAGGAGCGATATGGGGCGGTAAGAGGCGGGTAGCGTGGGGTCTTGTCCTGGTTTCAAGATGACTTTGAGGAGAGCTGCAATAAAGTAGGGGGGTGGCGGGGAGCCCTTGAGTAGTGAGTTGAACAACATAGCTAAGGGAGGGGCGAGTTTTGGGGCTAATAGTTTGTAATATTCGCTAGTCAGCCCATCTGGACCCGGAGCTTTTCCCGGTTTAAGTTGGCCAATTGCTCTAGTTATCTCTTCTTCAGTAATATCTGATAGTAGGGAGGTGGTTTCTTCTGTCCCTAAGGTCGGGAGTGGAAGGGCCAACCAGAAGGAGGCTTTGTGTTGTTGGTCTATTGGCGTAGGTGAATATAATGCGGAGTAGAATTTATGCAATGTGGACGATATTTCTTGGCCTTAATGTTGGAGAGTACCGTTTTCATCTTTCAGGGCTGTGATAGTTGTGGGAGCATGTTGTCCATTTAGTATATTGGTCATTAATCTATTTGATTTTCCCCCGAATCTGTAATATTTGCTCTGGGTCTGAAATGACATTCTGGTTTCTATTTTGGACAGGTGGGCATCAAAAACTGTTTTGGTCTGGTCATAAGCTATTTTATGGGCCGGGGTGGGTGAGGTTTTATATGTGTGGTATGCAGCAGTTAGGCTGGCCTGGGCTTCAAGATAGAGCTTTGTTCGTTCTTTGCGTATGTGTGAGTGGTAGGAGATGATTGCTCCTCGGAGCACCGGCTTGGAGGCCTGCCAGAATAGATGGGGTGAGTCTGTCTCTGTGGTCAGGTTGTTATGTTTGTAATCCATCCAAGTGGATTCTAAGAGGGATTGGAATTTAGAGGAATTTGCCAGTTGGTTAGGAAATCGCCAACTAATATATGGCCCTCTGTCCTGGACCGTGTGTAGGTTTATCCAGCTAGCGGCGTGATCCGAAACCGAGATTGTCTCAATTCCCGTGCCATGCACTAAGGGGAAAGTTTTCGTAGAGAGTAAGATATAATCTATGCGTGATAGTGTGTTGTGTGCTGCAGACAGGCATGTGAACTCTCTCTCGACTGGGTTACAGGCTCGCCATACGTCTGTCAGGTGGAGGCTAGACATCAAGTACGGTAGGCCTCTTTTCGAGGGGGGTCTCCTTGTGGGAGCGGTGGATTGTCTATCTAACACATTTGATAAAACTGTGTTGAAATCGCCAGCCAGCACTATGGTGGTGTCAAGAAACGGCGTTAGCAGAGTTACCAGGTTACGGAAAAACACTCTAGAAAATGCATTTGGGGCATATACATTACAAAAGGTATATCTTGTCGAATGTACAGTGGCATCCACAAGCACCCATCTTCCCTCAGGATCAGTCAGTGTAGTGTGAACCTGGGTGGGAGTTTGTTTTCTTACAAGGATGACAACCCCTCTGGATTTAGAATTATACGGGGACACCGCCAGCAGCGCCCATCCCATGGTGTTCAGTTTTAGCGTTTCAGAGGGGGTTAAATGCGTCTCCTGCAGATATACTACTTCTGCTTGAATTTTATGGAGATAAAGCAGGGTTTTCTTTCGTTTGGATGGCACGTGGAAGCCACCGACATTTAGCGTCGCTATTTTCAGATCAGCCATATCTGGTCATCTGAGCGTACGGATTCCAGAAACCTGGAAATCTATTTACACAATGCAACAGACCTAAAGTTACATATATCAAAGAGTTTACTTTGGCTGAGTCAGGGCTAAACAAAATGGGAAAGAACATGAATGAAGGGAGGGGTGGGGAGGGGGGAGGGACACATGAGAGTCCCGGGAGCCGGGGCCATGGCACTCAACTGCGTGAGCCAGGCAATTGTCAGAAGCATATATTGCATACATACATGTTTCTGACTCTCAGGTCTCCCATGCATCAAACATTGTTTTTGGTCAATACAAGGACCTCCGGATGCCCAGTAGTAGAGTTGACCACTGGGTTCCGTACTAACAGGATCAGGGCAGTTACTATGCATAAACTATCAGGCTTGCCCCAGCCTATACTAAGATTTATAACGCAGGCCACTATAGGCCACTAGAGGTGGCGACGCTTCACACCTCCGCCATTAGCATCAGGCACAACAGGTGCAACACTTAATCTTTAGAAAACCTTATTTGAAACTTTATCCATTGACAGCTAATTAAGTAATTTAAATCAGTCTAGGATATCACATTACTCAGGGGGGTATGAATCACTTCCATGATGGGGAAAGGTGGGGGACCTGGAGTTGGTGTTGGGGTGTACTGGGCCGTGGACACCAAGTTCGGGTAGCACAGTAAAAAAGGCCCTCAGTGAAAGTCTCTGCTTCCATGTCTCCAGTTCCCAATATGTCTCTGATAATCCCTGGGGGAAACAGCATTAGTAAAATGTGGTCTGGCGTAATCTGGATCTAGCGGTGGTTTGCGGGGTACAGGATACATGGGTTAAATAGTTACTCATCTGGGCCCGCAGGAGAGAAGGTAGCCTGGGCCTGTTCTACCAAATAGCATTCTGCTTCCTGTGCGGTGCTGAATTCCTTATAAGAGGACCCAGAAAATATCCGCAGCTTAGCGGGGTAAAGGAGGGCGAATTTGGTACGATCTTTCACCAGTCTGGTGCACAGTGGGGAGAATTCCTTTCTAGCCCTTGTAACCTCGGCCGAGAAGTCCTGGAAAATAAGCAATTTATTGCCGTTCCATTGTAGGGTTCTGTTTTGTTTAAAGGCTGACCAGAGCGCCTCCTTGTGCTGGTAGTTGAGGCATTTGAAGATTACTGCACGGGGTCTGGCGCTGTGTTCCTCACGGATGGGCCCTAGTCTATGGGCTCTCTCAACTATCATACCCGTGCAGGCGTCCTCTGTATGTAATAATGCGGGCAGGTTGTGTGATATGAAAGAGTATAAATCAGGGCCTTTGATTGTTTCAGGGAGGCCTATGATGCGGAGGTTGTTCCTTCTTGAACGATTTTCCAAGTCGTCAAGTTTGTTTTGCACTGAATATGCTGTTTTCTGGAGGGATTCTGTAGCTGCCTTCAGTGTGTGAATGTCCTGAAAGGCCTCTCCCAGGTGTGTCTCATTGGCAGTCACCCTTTTCGAAATTTGCTTCATTTGAGATTTAGGGTGACATTCTATGGGATGCGATTTGCGTTTTTTGGCGTTAATTAGACCACAAAATGGCGATATCGCATTTTTCCATTAAATCGCCAATTTAATGGGATGCGCTAAGGGACTGAAATTGCATATGGTACTTGTTTCCTAGCAGGGCGCCCACGATTTTGATCGTGGGCATCGTTAGTAAAAAAAAATCGCGTCGGTCGCGTCGCGTGCTGACAAAAAATCGCATGCGATGCGACCGACGCGATTACCGCGATTTTACATAGGGAACAATGTTAAATGGCCCACAGACCCCAAATACCCACTCTGAAGTGTGAAATGCCCCCCCCCCCAATTGTTAACGCCACCCCACGATCAACGTCAACCTGAAGCGTGCCCACGAGGGGCAGCGGTACGCGTCCTCCGACCTTTTCATACCCCTACTATCCACTAGGGCGTGGAGTGAGAATAGAATAGTGTGGCGAGCGCAGCGAGCCACCGAGCCCGAAGCGTGGCGAGTGCAGCGAGCCCCGCGAGGGGACGCGGACACCTGTGAAGCCCGCAAGGGGATGTGGATACCTGTGAAGGTATCCGCATCCCCTCGCGGGGCTCGCTGCGCTCGCCACGCTTCGGGCTCGGTGGCTCGCTGCGCTCGCCACACTATTCTATTCTCACTCCACGCCCTAGTGGATAGTAGGGGTATGAAAAGGTCGGAGGACGCGTACCGCTGCCCCTCGGCTCCTGATTGGCCAGAAATCATTCTGTGTAGAGACGCCGAGGAGGAAACATCTCTGCGCCTGTCAAAGTCCTGTGAGCCGGGTACCAGATGGGAGCAGCGCTGTCACCGGAGAGGATGCCGAGGTCGTCGCCGGGGACCAGGTGAGTTGGATTTCCTTCCTTAGGTACCCCTGGGGACTACCTCGGATCCCGGACCCCGGATTCTGCAGCCCAGGAGCCCCGGAACCCCAGGACCAGCCCCGGAACCAGGACCAAGGCCCCGGAACCGGACTCTTCTGCCCTGGAGCCCCGGAGGCCGGACCCAGGATCCAGGGACCGACCAACGGGCTCACGGTAGGTAAGTATCAGTGTGTGTGTGTTTTGTGTGTATTAAACTTTTATTTTACAGTGTGTCAGTGTGTTTTTGTTAACTATTTTTTGTACTGCAGAACTACAAGTGCCAGTGGGCCCTTTAATGCCCCGCATGCTGGGACTTGTGGTTCTCCAAGTCCCAGCATGCGGGGTAGGCTTGCTGGGACTCATAGTTCGCCAGTACAAAACAATAGTTTCTATTATTTTTTTTACACAAGCCATCAGCCCGATGCCCACTGCCCAGGGGCATCGGGGACAGCCCCGGACTATCAGCATGGGCTGGTAAGTCCTGGAGGGGGGGACACCCCTTCATTTGGGGGGGTCCCCACTTCCCCAGGACCCCTGCCCATGCTGACCAACCAGGGGGTTAATGCTTTGGCAGCGGGAGCTTATATAATAAGTTTCCCCCGGCTGTGGCATTACCCTGCTGGCTGGTTGTGTTCGGTGCTGGTTCTTAAAATACGGGGGACCCCTAGTCATTTTGTCCCCCGTATTTTGGGAACCAGCGCCGGACCTTGAGCCTGGTGCTGGTTTCATGAAATCAAGGGGACCCCTATTTGTCGGGGACCCTGATTTTATGTCACCAGCACCGGCTCAGTGAGCCCGGGGCTGGTTATGCTCGGGCGGGGGACCCCGCGCTCGTTTTTTTTTTTTTACTTTGCGCTGTCCTGCAAACGTGCGATTTTCAGACATGAAAATCGCACATTTTCAGGACTAAAGACAGCGCACAACTTCGCCGCAAATCGCCCCTCTTCGCACTTTTCAGCCTCCAATGCGCATCACATTACATATGCGAATTTTTACTGAAAAGTGCGATTTTAAAAAGGGCGATTTGCGGCGATGTGGTGTGTGAAAAAAACATGCGCATTTAGCGCAAACCATAGAATGTCACCCTTAATTTCTTGTACTGATTGCTGCAGTTTAGCTGCGTGGGCATCTAGGATAGGGTTAATTGTGTCCTGTATTGCTCGCACCATATCTGTATATGTCAGTGGTGTTGCTTGAGGTGTTGGGGGAGAGGAGGTGAATAGCTCCGGCTGTGTAAGGAGCAAGGGCTGTGTGTCTCCCCCACTTACTTGGAAACGCTGAGGCTCAGGTCCCTGCAGTGCTGTCTGTGCCTGTATCTGGGTGCCGGCGGCCATCTTTGGTTGTGTCCGCGCTGGGAGAGGCGGCTGGCGCTGAGGCACTGGTGCGGCCTGCTGCGTGAGGGTTCTCTCCATCGGCGTCAGCAGTGGTCTGGCGGCTTACTCCGCCGGGTGTATGAAGTGTCTGGCGGGGAGCGGAGCGACGCTGGTCGGCTGTGGCAGCTGGGGAGCTCAGCACACTGCGTCCTCTCTCATCAGACCCATAACCGGAAGTCAGGAAGAGGATATTTATTCCCCCTGCATTGTGCCAAGTAGTGTGGCGGAGCTGGGCACTGTGGCCCCACATGGTGATGACGGACTGGTGCACATGGAGCCTGTGATAGATGGAGCAGTGCCAGTATACAGGGCAGGGGCTGCCCCAGAGAATAGCCCCAGAGCAGAGCAGATCTCAGAGGCTGGGACTGTGATGGCTGAGTCCTTGCCACAGGAGGTATAAAGCGGTGGTCAGCCACTGCTCCAAGCAGCTGACCAGTGTACTAAGCTGGGGAAGGCTGCTAGCCACAGGATGGGGGTGCACACAAAACCAGCACCCCAGGAAGAACGGCAGTACATCTTCCCTTTTGCAGATGTGGGAGATGGAGTCTTTGAAGCCAGCGGCCAGGGGGTCTGCAATGATTGTGCCCCAGCAGAGGAGGCAGCAGAGAGGGCAGTACTTCTCCGCTACCCGACCACAAGCAGTCCAGCAAGAGGATCCCAGCATATTCAGCAGGGGGAGATGGAAGGTGGCTGGCGTGTGTTCTACCACCCCAGGAGGATTATCCAGTACTGTTTCCATTTAGCCATCAGGACCATGAGGACCTGAAGTCGGAAGGCAGGTACGTGACCGGGGAGCGACCAGGGACCGGGGTGCCAGAGCAGGGAGTAGAGGCTGGGGTGCAGTGCTACTATGAGTCCCCTGCAAGAGAGACTGACTGTAATTATGTGCCCGGGCAGCCGCTGCAGCAAACAGGCAGCCAAGCAAGTAAACATGGAGGGGATGGTCAGAGGCATGGCTCATCACCCCCCGGCACCTCGGAGGAAGACCCCTCACCGCCCAGCATGGCACAAGTAAGAGAATGTGAGTTTGAACCTGGGGCTGTGAGGGAGATGCCAGCAGTGCTGCCATACAGTGCCATCCTACCAGTCCCTCGGCCGGCTGGGCTGGGGAAGCAGTGCACACTGGGGAAGATGGAAGTTTGCCCAGGTGAGGCCCAGCAGTTGTTGTTCAAAGGGCTGGGGGAGGTGTTCAACCCAAAGGGGGGGTTTGTGGGGAAATCATGGGGAGACTTGCGGATACCCCCTGCCCCTCTGCAGCCATTGTGTGAAGGAGAATCCCCCGGACCGCTGTCTGCTGCTGAGGGCAGGTGGGGGCTGGGTGTGCTCAGGCCCTGGGAGGTGTGGGAGAATGATCCCACTAGCAAAGCCCTACAATCATCAGGTAAGGATGCAAAAGCAGTTCCGGAACAGGGGGTTGTGGTGGTAACTGCTTTTGAGGGGGGGGCGATTGGAGAAGCATTGTTGGTGCCCACCGCTCTTCTGCAGCCAACGGCAGCACTGTTGTTAAGAGCGGGCAGGTTCCCTGATGCTGGTCTGCGTGTGCAGATCAGGCCCCTCCCAGTTGCGCCAGAGGCGGAGGGAGGAGGTACAACCAAAAACGAAGGAGAGGAAGAAAGATTCCCACCTGACAGGGGAAAACCCTGTACCAGGGGTACTGGAGGTTGTGTGCCAAACTGTGAATGGCTGAGCCAAGGAGGGCCAGGGATAAGCAATACGCAGGGACATTGGGTAGCCATGGTCAGTGTATCGCAGCGGTGGTAAAAAACAGGGGTGCTGTGTGACGGAACAAGGCCATGCCCCTTTCCGCTATGTGTTTTTCTCCCGCCTCTTTCTGCGCTTCAGCAAGAGAATTGCTAAATGCCGGCGATAACCGGATATTATCACTGACTGTATTCATATCGGAGCTGCGTTCCCCAGACTGCTGTATACAGGGGACATCACAGGACTGTATGTCGGACAATAATAGGATGTTACACTGACTGTATTCATATCTGAGCTGTGTTCCCCAGACTGCTGTATACAGGGGACATCACAGGACTGTATGTTTGACAATAATAGGGTGTTATACTGAATAATCGGGTTATTCCATTAGGTTGAGGATGTGTGCCACTGGTGGGAAATATTCCCTCATGTTATGTAAATGACTGTAATACCTTCCCAAAGCTTTGTATACTGTATCCCATACTGTTACATATGCATATGAAGGCAACAAGATAGTTTTCTGGGCACAGGAGAAACTGGTATGGAGGATCAGCGTTGCCTGTGGTTACGTCACTGCCTCCAGGTCCTGTTCTTAGTAAACTGCGATGGTATCATGAGTAAGGAACTTGTGGCTCTGATGTTAATTATGGCAGTCTTCCCAAATGTGTATTACTTGAATATTGACAAATGGGCTGGCTAGGATGGACCAAATACTTAGATTAGAATCTGTTCAGTTTGTGTATAGTCTTTGTTTCAGGGATCAAAGGGCAAAGGCCTCATACAGGCTAGTTAGAAGGTAGAGACAACAGGTAATAGCTGACTAATACCCTTCCCCCAAGGTCTATGGGTCAGTCTCCAGAGAAGAGATCTGTTCACATGAAGGTGTGAAACCCCTCACCTACACAAGCTTCAAAGCCAGATGAAGGGAGCGAGTTAATCAGCCCCTGGACAGGTAATAGGAGACCCTGTTACATTCATACAACTGCACCCAGCATAGGAAGGGTTAAGAAATCCTGAGGGAGGGGGAGAGGGGTGCTTTACCTCCTTTTTTACACACAGGCAGTATTCCTCCAGGACCCAGCCACCAGAGCCTCTGGTCCGGGGACTCACTGCAGCTGCTTGCATTACGGGTCAATGGCTCCTCTCCCTCGCACGCTCCAGGGATCAGCAATGGTAGGGGCGCTGTGCACCATACGGGGCGGCCATGTAGCTTGATGGGCGGTTACAAGGAGGGAGACACTCGCTCCAGCGGCTGTATGCAGCATACTGGCAACATTCACAGCACTGCTTCAGTGAGGCATAGCGGGTGTTCACACTACTGTGTTCCTTGCTCTGGCTTTGTTTTCTATGGAAACCATTATTTGGTACTTGTTTCCTAGCACGGCGCCCACGATTTTGATCTTACAGCATCTTATACATCTCATCAGATACAATATAGTGGCTTGCAATGCAATGCGATTTTTAATTGTACAAGCACCCAGAAGGGTGCTTACAATGTTAAATGCACCCCCATTGTGAACGCAACCCCCACTATCAATGCCAACCCGGAGCGTAGCGAGCCCGCGAGGAGCGGCGGTACGCGTTCTCTGACATTTTCATAACCCCACTATATACGTCGACGTGGAGTTGACTTTATATAGTGTGGCAAGTGCAGCGAGCCACCGAGCCCGTAGCGTGGCGAGCGCAGCGAACCCCGTGAGGGGACGCGAATGACTTAACATGTATTCCGCGTGCGCTAGCCACACTTTGGGCTCGGTGGCACTATCTAAAATCAACTCCACGCTGATGTGGATAGTGGGGGTATGAAAAGGTCGAAGGACGCGTACCGCCGCCCCTCGCGGGCTTGCTGCGCTCGCCGCGCTTCGGGTAGGCATTGATAGTGGGGGTGGCATGGACAATAGGGGTGCATTTAACATTGTAAGCACCCATCAGGGTTGTACAATTACAAATCGCATTGCATGCCATTTTCTGGCATGTGATGCTGTGCGCTATTTAATTATACAATCCGGCTCATTTACCCGATTATCGCATCACATACCATCGCATACCTTATGTAATGGTATGCGATGAGCGACGTGCTAGGAAACAAGTACCCATTATTTTATTTAAAACTGTGTGGGATGGTGCGCAGTCTAGTGGGCGGAGCTTCCCCCTGCAGTGTCTGGCGCCTTCTCTCAGCAGTGGCAGCCATCTTCACCATGCTGGTCTCCTCTCCCATTTTGGCAGCAGGCCTGGTCCTCCGGATTTCCTGTTCAGCCTGAAGCACTCCCTTTACAGACTACAGAGACACTGTAAGTCGGGGAGGGTTACTACACTTGGCACACATTAAATTAATTTGTGGCTCCTCTCTCCATGTGTGTGTGAGACTACTGTATATATAATATATATGGCACTTGTTTCCTAGCACGGCACCCACGATTTTCAGTTGTATGGCATCTTATGCATTGTATCGCATCGCATGCCATATAGCCGCATGCGATGCGATGTGATGCGATTTAAGCACCCTATATGATTTTTAATTGTATAAGCACCCTAATGGGTGCTTACAATGTTAAATGCACCCCCACTATCAATGCCAACCCGAAGCGTGGCGAGCGCTGCGAGCCCACAAGGGGTGGCGGTACGTGTCCTCCGACCTTTTCATACTCCTACTATCCACATCGGCGCGGAGTTGATTACATATAGTGTGGCGAGCGCAGCGAGCCACCGAGCCCGAAGTGTGGCGAGCGCAGCCAGCTCCGCGAGGGCTTTAACATTGTAAGCACCCTTTACGGTGCACCCCTTTGGGCTTTAACATTGTAAGCACCCCTTACGGTGCTTATACAATTAATAATCTAATAGGGGGCCCATTTAACATTGAAAACACCCATTAGGGTGCTTATACAATTTTAAATCGTATAACATTGTATATGGCATACAATGCAATGGTATACGATTTAAAATTGTATAACATCGGCTGACATCGGCTGACATCGCATCGCATACCATTGTATGGTTAATGGTATGCGATGCGATGGGCGCCGTGCTAGGAAACAAGTACCATATATATATATATATATATATATATATATATATTAGAGATGAGCGGGTCCGGATCCCCGAGATCCGACAGATCCGAATATCGGGGATCCGGGCCAGATCCGAGCCGGCTCGGGTGTTCCCGCCTGAATTCCGGACCAATAACGAGGCCGAACGTCATCATCGCGCTGTCGGATTCTCGCGGGAGCGGGATCTTATAAAAGACGCACGCGCGCCCGCCATCTTCACTCCAATCTTGGAGAGGGAAGAGGGTGGTTGGGAAGCTCCGTGCTGTGCTCTGTGCCATGTGCTCCGTGACCTGACCTGCGCCCTCACTGCCCTGTGCTGTGCTCCGTGCCATGTGCTCCGTGCTGTGCTGTGCTCCGTGACCTGCCCTCACTGCCCTGTGTTGTAGACTTGTGGCTTGAGCCCTGTAGTGTGATTTAACTAACTAGGTGCTGCAGTGCTCACACGCAGGGGCTGCAGTGTCCACTGTCCAGGGGCTGTCCTGTGGCCCGTGCCCTGTTGTGATTTATTTAGCCCTAAGCCCTGTGTTGTGATTTATTTTATTTAGCCCTGAACCCTGTGTTTTTTTTGTGATTTAACTAACTAACTCAGTGCTGCAGTGCTCACACGCAGGGGCTGCAGTGCTGCTGAGTACTACACTGTGTACAGGGGCAGCATTAAGGGGCTGTGTCCAGTGTGACGGCCTATATCTTATCCATTGTCCAGTGTCACGAGTCACTCACGACATATATCCTGTGTCCTGTCCTGTGTGATGACTGACGACATATCCTGTGTCCAGTGTGACGACATATATCCTGTGTCCAGTGTGACAACATATATCCAGTCTCCAGTGTGACGACAAATATCCTGTGTCCAGTGTGACGACATATATCCTGTGTCCAGTGTGACGATATATATCCTGTGTCCAGTGTGACAACATATATCCAGTCTCCAGTGTGACGACAAATATCCTGTGTCCAGTGTGACGACATATATCCTGTGTCCAGTGTGACGACATATATCCAGTGGCCAGTGTGACATCTAACCATTGTGTGACGGCATATATCCATTGTCCAGTGTACAGGAGCTGTGTCCAGGGGCGGTGTCCAGAGGCTGTGTCCAGTGTGACGGCTGTGTCCATTGTCCAGGGGCTGTGTCCAGTGTGATGGCTGTGTCCAGTGTACTGGAGCTGTGTCCAGAGGCTGTGTCCATTGTCCAGGGGCTGTGTCCAGGGTGACAGGCTGTGTCCAGTGTCCAGGGGCAGTGTCCAGGGGCTGTGTCCAGGGGCAGTGTCCAGTGTCCAAGGGGCTGTGTCCAGTGTAAAGTAAGAAAAATAAACAAAAGTAATAAATAAAATAAAAACACATTTTTGGAGGATGATGGAGGAGGACATAGTGGGAGTGCTGAAGCTGCTACCACCAGTCATGACAAGGCCGATACCTCTTTGTATTTGCTGTTTGGAACATTTCTCTTTTTTTTGGGATAGTTTATTAAACTGCCACCCTGTCTGCCCCTGCAGTGCCGCTCTGCCAGGTTGGAAGTGTAAGGTCCACATGTATGTGATGCCCACTGCTGTCGCTTAGCTTAGTCATCCAGCTACCTCGGTATACCCTTTTGGCCCAACTACAGTAAATGAAAACAATTTTGTAAGCTGTGAAGTGATCAAAATTGACTAGAAATGAGTGGAAACTAATGTTATTGAGGTCAATAATACTTTAGGGGCAAAAACAGGCCCAAATTCTGTTATTTTAGCCATTTTTAGCATTTTTTCATAAAAATCCAGATCCAAAACCAAAACCAAAACCCACAAGGGTGGTTTTGCCAAAACCAATCCAGATCCAAAACACGAAGGGAGATCCAGATCCAAAACCAAAACCCGAAAAAGTGGCCGCCGCACATCTCTAATATATATCAGGGTTGCCTACCCTCACGGATTGGCCGGGAAGGTCCCGGAAATCAGGTCCCCCTCCCGCCCCCCCGGAAAGGTGGGCAATCCTCCCGGATTCTGCCTCACCCTCCCGATCTCCCCAGCAGTTGCCCAGCCACATAGTTGAATCACCGCGATTCGCGGCTATTCACATATAGTGCCGTTTAGCCTTCTCTGCAAATCGGGGGGATTTCCAGTGCTGGGGCGGGGCTTGATGACGTCTACATCAGGCCCCTGCCACCACACGTGATGCTGACAGTCTCCTCTCCCAGAGAGGAGAATTTAAAAGTAGGAAAGTATGATATATGTATATATTTATTTCACAAGCATTATTTCAGGAAGGGTTACTTCCTTAAAAGCAGCTCTCCTGCAAAAACTGCAACGAACAATATACTTAGCACATCAGGGGTAATCAGGGTTGCCTACTGGACTTCCCTGGTAATGTATGATTGCCATCACCTGTGGTGAAACACCCTTCTCATCAATTAACTAGCTCCCCATGGGTGATGGCAATCATACATTACCAGGGAAGTCCAGGAACAGAGCATGTTCTCACTCATGGAGAGGGCCAGGTAGGCAACTCTGTCTTGAACACTACATGATAATAGAATTCAGATATTGGTTACATATATTTGTTCAAATGTATGACATTTGTATGACCTGACCCTCTCCACGAGGGAGAAAATGCTCTGTTCCTGGACTTCCCTGGTAATGTAGGATTGCCATCACCTATGTGCATATCCTCCAACTGTACCGAATTTGCCAGTACAGTACCATTTTTTAACGGTCTGTACCGGCAAATAACAATTGCACCGAATGTACCGATTTTTTACAGTTTTTGAGAATCTGTCCACAGGTCAGTGCGTTTAGCACCCATTCCCAGGTACCGGGCCAGCATGCGGCGTCATGATATCACCACGGTCTCACACAGCCAGGCCTGACCCAGCCACATCCCCCTTCCTGTGTCAGTCACGTGCAGACCTATACAGGTCCAGACCAATACACATTTGTACTCAGGGGCGGGCTGGGCCGGGAGGCAAGGTGCCATCTGCCCCCCAGGCCGCTCTGGCATGTGTGCTGTGGGCCGCGGCCCTGTCCGCGGCCGCCTTACCGGGTTTTTTTTGCACTGCCGGCGGCCATGTTCCTGTAGTCTTTTAAAAGATCTCTGCGGCCACAGGAACATGGCCGCCGGCCTCCACAGCTACGTGGAGCAGGGCCCGGCCGTCTGTTCCCTCTATTCCCCGTCGGTATGGCCTGTACACCTCTGCAGACGCCTCCCACCCACGCGTCTGCAGAGGAACTAGGAAGGCAGGGCAGTCGGGGGGCCGTAGCAGGACAGGCCGCACTGCCACAGAATCTGCTTTCTGGGAGCCGCTGCAGCAGGACAGGAGGCAGAAAATACAGTAAGTGAGCATTAAACTCACAGATAAAAAAACAATATTTCTGCTGTTTCCTGTATAGTAATAATAATGCAATGACACCACAGGCTGCTCCCCCTGTATAATAATGGTAGAGACTAGTTCCCATGCAGTATAGATTACAGGATGTGACGTTCAGTGAGGGCGGAAGTTGTTAGATGCCCTCACAACGTTTTTTAATTTATGTGTAATTCATGTAGGTGTCGGTTATTTTGTTTTATTTTTGCAGCATTGTACCCTCGCGGGCTCGCTACGCTCGCACGCTTTGGGCACGGTGGCTCGCTTCGCTCGCCACAGATTTATATTCCCCCTCCAGGTATACGTGGACCCAGGGCATGATGGGAAAATTACCTAAACTGCATGGGATCTAGACACTACCGTATAATAATGTGTGTCATGGCATTACTATTATTATATTATACAGGGGGAGCAGCCTGTGGTGTCATGGCATTACTTTTATATTATACAGGGGGAGCAGCCTGTGGTGTCATAATTATTATTGTACAGGGGGAGCATTTTCTGCTCCCTCTGTATAATAATAATGCCATGACACCACAGGCTGCTCCCCCTGTATAATATAAAAGTAATGCCATGACACCACAGGCTGCTCCCTCTGTATAATAATAATGCAATGACGCCACAGGCTGCTCCTCCTGTATAATACTTTTGTGTCATGGCATTACTATTTTTATATTATACAGCAGGAGCAGCCTGTGGTGTAATTGCATTATTATTATTATACAGAGGGAGCAGCCTGTGGTGTCATGGCATTACTTTTATATTATACAGGGGGAGCAGCCTGTGGTGTCATAATTATTATTGTACTGGAGAGAAGCCTGTGGTGTCATGGCATTACTTTTATATTATACAGGGGGAGCAGCCTGTGGTGTCATAATTATTATTGTACAGGGGGAACAGCCTTTGGTGTCATGGCATTATGCCATGACACCACAGGCTGCTCCCTCTGTATAATAATAATGCCATGACACCACACGCTGCTCCCCCTTTATAATAATAATGCAATGACGCCACAGGCTGCTCCCCCTGTATAATAATTTGTGTCATGGCATTACTATAATTATATTATACAGCGGGAGCAGCCTGTGGTGTCATAATTATTATTGTACAGGGGGAGCAGCCTGTGGTGTCCTGTCTTTTACGCAAGCCTGTGGTGCCGTGTTCTTTAATTATGCAAGAGAGCAGCCTGTGGTGTCCAGATCGATATTTATGCAGGAGAGCAGCCAGTTGTGTCCTCTTCTATTTGTTATGCAGGTGAGCAGCCTGTGGCAGGGGCGGAGTTTCCGGGAAGCCAGGCAAATTTTCAGTGTGCCGTGTCCCGCATAAGCAACGCTATTCCTGTCGGCAACTGGTGGGGGCATATGTATTGGCAGCACTACTGCTGTTACGACTGGTGTTGGTGTGGGCGTTACGTATAAACAGCGCTACTACTATCAGAAACTGGTGCGGGTGTTATGTATAGGCAATGCTACTATTGTCGGCAACTGGTGTGGGTGTTACGTATAAGCAGCGCTACTATTGTTGGCAACTGGTGTGGGTGTTACATATAAGCAGCGCTACTCCTTTTGGCAACTGGTTTGGGCGTTACGTATAAGCAGCGCTAGTACTGTCAGCAACTGGTGTGGGCATTATGTATAAGTTGTGATACTACTACTGTCGGCAACTGATGTGGACTTTATGTACAGAATAAGTTGTGCTGCTACTGTCGGTAACTGTGTGCGTTATATATATGCAGCGCGTCTACTGTCGTTAACTCTGGGCATTATGTAGGCATATGCAGGTGTACTTGGGGCAATGCGTGGAGCATAATATGTGTGTCGTAATATCATATGGGCATTATGGTGTGCAGCATTTTGTGTAAGGGGCATTACGCTGTGTGGTATAATACATAATGGGCATTACTGTGTATGGTATAATGTGTTATTGGCATTACAATGTAATTAGTACTTTTATATGGCCACGTCTGTTCCCCATGAAGTATCGCTCCTACATTTTGACGCGCGCGTTCGGCGCGCACTCTCCTATTTTGAGTGTGGTGGTGGGGCACACACCAATTTCCTTTCTGGCACAGGGTAGCAAAATGGCTACTTACACCACTGGTTCTGTCATAACTAACCAGGGGGAGAATCCTGTGGGGGTCCTGATATTATACAGGGGAGCAGCCTGTGGTGTCCTATTATTGTATTTTTTTTTATTAATACATATACGAAAAACCTCCATTTAACAATGCCTTATGGGCCTGGGTGCTCTGAACTTGCCCCCCAGGCTAAAAGTTGCCAAGCCAGCCCCTGTTTGTACTTAGTACTATGTTAGTCTACGGAAGCTGCGCTCCGCCATGGATGAGTTACACAGTGTGGAGCTGGCACGGTTTGGATTTCTACCCTGTGCTACATGCACGTGTGAGTCATAAACTTGCCATCGGTAATCCTTATGCCCCGACACTTTAATAACTTATCTAAACTTATCTAACTTATACTAAAATAAAGAGACAGACACAAGTGCTGGCGTTTCAATATGAATGTCAAATTTATTATTGACAACTATTTATATATATTGATCTATAAAAGAGGGTGGCGGCCCTAAAGAACGGTCATAGAGAAAAGAAGGGTAAGATGACATCACACCATTCACACAGCGTTGGTGTTCAACTCTCCCACGCAACCCACCCGTGCGGATGGTGCAGCCCATCCCCTGTCCAAGGGGCATGGGCTCGTGGCGTATCATTGAGGGGAGAGCGCACCCCACTATCCTCATCAGCATTTGAACAAGGACCGTTCTTTACCGCCGCCAAGAAAGGATAGAAAAAAATAGGGAGGGAGGGTGGGGAAATTCGGACCAGAGAGGCAGATCACCTGACCCTCTGGCTATTCCTAACTGCAGGAACTCCTCCCCTGCTCCCTAATTGGCTATTTGCTGCAGCATCATAGCCCCCTTAACAACACAACTTAAAGTGCAGGCATCTCGGATTCCTTCAGCAGTTTATGGCACCTCTAGCTTAATCAGCCCTCGGTTCTCTTAAACTTGCCATCGGTAATCCTTATGCCCCGACACTTTAATAACTTATCTAAACTTATCTAACTTATACTAAAATAAAGAGACAGACACAAGTGCTGGCGTTTCAATATGAATGTCAAATTTATTATTGACAACTATTTATATATATTGATCTATAAAAGAGGGTGGCGGCCCTAAAGAATGGTCATAGAGAAAAGAAGGGTAAGATGACATCACACCATTCACACAGCGTTGGTGTTCAACTCTCCCACGCAACCCACCCGTGCGGATGGTGCAGCCCATCCCCTGTCCAAGGGGCATGGGCTCGTGGCGTATCATTGAGGGGAGAGCGCACCCCACTATCCTCATATCAGCATTTGAACAAGGACCGTCCTTTACCGCCACAAGCCAAGCCTTAGGCTGCAGCACCGCCACCCTAACGCTCAGCACTTCTACCTAACAACTATAACTTCCACTAAAAACCTCTAAACAGGTCGTCCAGGAATATTGCCATTCCTTCGGGACTTAAATGGACGCCGTCCTGCCTATACAGGGAACCCCGCTTATAGACGATGGAGTCATGCCTGATGACACCACCGCTATTCGCCAACAGGTATCGCTGCACCGCAGCATTGACCTTTCTCCGTGCGCCATCCAAGCGGGGCCCTGACCTGGCTGTCCTCCAGACCCGCCTGGGAATCATTGAGGACCAGACCAGGCGGCAGCAGGGGAGCGTCTGGGCTATAATATGCAGGTCCCTGATAATAATTGACCGCAACTCTAAGGCAGTGCATCGGCCTAGATCGTTTCCGCCCAGATGCAAAATTAGCACCTCAGGGACTCCAAAGTCCCGCACTGACCGTAGCAATAGTCCCCGCAACGCTCCCCAAAGCATGCCACGCACTCCCAACCATCGAACCATTCGAGCTTTTGCATGCATACCCTCAGTCAAACTCTCACATGCTTGTGACGCCCAGTGGACAAAGGAGTGTCCCATCACCCACACCGTCTTGACGTCTCTGCGACCTGCAAGATGTAAACAGGTTAGGACGCATGCCATCAACATCTCGCCGCTCTCAACAATTCAATCACACTGGAGAGGGAGAGAAGAGAAAGAAACCGTAGCCGACCAGACCTTGAGGCACACTGCACAGAAAACCCCCGGAGTAAACTATCCATGACGCCATGTCAAATTGTAATTCAGCCGAATTGTGCCCCCGGGGGAAAGTGGACCACCTCAAGACTCCCGCTAAAGTGAGACGTGTACTTATGCGTCCAGTCGGCTACAGTCAGGCAGTTGGACAGATAGACCAGGCCGAATGTATCTGCGGAATGCTGCCGAACGCCATCGACCCAGAGACTGTATCTCTGCGTCGGATTGACCCCCAGCAGCGGCAGATGTGGCCGCCCCAATCCGAAAAGAGTGTGTTCCAAACTCCTTCGGATCAAGGCCAAGCGAGACCAGGGCACGCCCCAAAACGTGGCAGAACTGGTATTTTGTCAATGAGGAACCATCCAAGTGCATTAGCCATGCCCCCGGGCAGTCGGGCCGCAACAGGGCGTAGGCGCTTGCCATCGTCACTGGGCATATCCCTTCCACCGGGCACGGCCGCAATGACAGCCATTGACCTCTCCCAGCCTGGTCCGTCTTGGAACGCCGGACCCGGCACCAAACCAAGTCGACCTGAATTACCACGTCCTCTATCAACAGAGGCGAAGGCCGCTGCCTTGACGGGGCTACCAGCTCGCCAACCCTGAAAGCTCCGTGGAAAGCCATAGCATATGCCAGGCGAAACAGTTGGACCTCATAATCGGAATGACATATATCCCTTACTGCCCCCAATAAAGGAGGCAGCAGGGACACGTCTATGGGCCGCCTGCTATCCGGAGCCACAGGGCAAGCGCGGCGCCAGCCCCTCAAGGCTCTAGACACCACAAAAGACCGGCCGGGGTCCGATCTCCCATACAGCGATGAGAAGAACGACACACCGGCCAAAAGCCATCTCACGGCCGACACAGTCTGCCCCCTGGAGTACAAACTCCACACAAAAGCCTTCATGGCATCACTCGGGGCCTTACCTGCTTGGGATGCGGACAGTCCGAATTGTTCCCATTCCAGCCAGCCAGCTTGGTAACAACGCAGTGTCCTGGGGGCAATAGCCCGCATGGCTAGTTCCTCCATGCCCGCCTGATGACCTGCCAAACATAAGGAGGACAGAGCTCACCACTCAATTTGGAGTCAGGGACCAAAACCTAGCCCAGTCACGTCTGGACAGGGCATCGGCAATCGAGTTGTCCACCCCTGGCACGTGCCTGGCAACAAAATGCAAGTTAATCTGCAAACATTTCAAAACAAGGCGGGCCAACAAACGCACTACCGGCAGCGAAGACGAGCTCTGCTTATTGATGGCCTGCACCACCCCCAGGTTATCACACCAGAAGGTGATGCAGGCATCGCGCAAGCGGTCGCCCCAAAGTTCTAAGGCCATCACTATTGGGAACAGTATTGCATCCGCCTCGCCGCCCGGATACTGAGACGCGCGTGCGACTCCCGCGTCTCAGTCAGATAGAGGCGCCGTGTTGCTGGTGATCCGCCAGCAGCATGCTGCTGGCGGATCGCCAGCAACAACAAGGCCCGATACATCTGTAGGTCGACGTGGGTGAAAGTCGACAGGTGTCTAGGTCGACATGGGACAAGGTCGACATGGGGTTAGGTCGACAAATGTGTTAGGTCGACATGGGTTAGGTCGACAGGTCGCAAGGTCGACATGGGTTTTTTCACTCGGGCCTCCCGTTCACTGGCATCGCAGCAGTGTGCTGTGCTCCTGACTGCTGCTTCTGGTCTCTCACCGCCGGGCGCCGCTGTGCAGCTCCTTGTCTTTCAGCGCCGGCCACTGCTGCTACATGCTCTCCTTTCCCAGCGCTGGTCGCCGCTGCAGCTCCTCGTCTCCTGGCTGCTGCAGAACCCTGACTCACCCGCCACACAGACTTGACAGCTCCAGTTGGGTCCAGCACAGTTCGTACCCGGGGACCGACACATTTTGTTGAACTGGGTTCCCCATGCCAAGCTACCCACTTGCTCTCACCCTCTTTACCCCTCCCCTGCTTGAGCTTGGCTGTGCAACTGCAGCAGCAGGGCCTAGGGGGTAGTGTGCACCTGCCGCCATGCTCAGCAGTGTACACCAAGGCAGGGCTACCTGTCAGTCACTGCCAGGGCTGAGGAAGGCAGGATTACCTGTCAGTCACCGCCATGGCTGAGACGAGCAGGACTGTTAGCACAGCTAGGGAGACTGCAGGCAGGAACGTTACTAGAGCTTTGTGGGCCCCATAGCAAAATCTTGAAAGGCCCCCCGATGAAAAATCGGTTTAAGTAGAAATGACCCAGACTGTAGAAGAATATTCTGCCTCTGAGGCTCCGCTGGCCAACCGCGGTCACCCGACTAAGCTGCCCCCCCCTGCCGGATGCTGCCCATAAAAACATCTGAATGATGCAGGGGGTAGCTTGCTGGGCCCGCAGGCCCCCCAGCAGCGGGGTCCGGGCAGCCCAGGCGGCAGGAGGACCATGGCTGCGACGGAATGGGATTATGCGGTCGACGCGTATTACATCGACGGTTTTTAGGTCGAAGCCGTTAGTCAGACTGTACGGGTTTATCGAAAGTTTATAGATAGACAGTAGCATATGGTCGATCATAGTTAGGTTGAAATATGCAAGGTCGAACGGTAGAAAGGTAGACCGCTATTAGGTCGGCCTGTAAATAGGTCGAACACTATTAGGTCGACCTATCCATAGGTCGACCCCTATTAGATCGACAAGTACAAGGTTGGTCCTAATTGGGTCGGCCGCTGTTAGGTCGAACTGTAAATAGGTCGACCGTTTCAAGGTAGAAAAGTACAAGATCGAACCTTTATTGGTCGACCGCATTTAGATCGACAAGTACAAGGTCGATCATTAATAGGACGACAGCTATTAGGTCGAACTGTAAATAGGTCGACCATTTCAAGGTTGAAAAGTACAAGGTCGAACCTTAATTGGTCGACCGCTTTTAGATCGACAAGTACAAGTTCGAAAATTAATAGATCGACCGCTATTAGGTCGGCAAACGCAAGGTCGCCTGTTTATAATTAGAGCGCATTTCGGTCACCTTACTCAAGGTCCACCGTTAACAGGTTGACATCTTGTAGCACCCATTCATGACGGTAATGACACCCTGCCACCCTCAATACCCCACATTGGCACTCTTTCAACGCTGCACCACCCCTAAGTCCCCCCATATCTGTCTAAATCTAGACGCCATTATAGTCCCCCTAGTCACCCATCAGTCAGTCAACATGTAGACCACGTTGAACAGCAGTATTCTGACTGTGGCACTACAAGTGCCAGAATGACCTGGCACTGCTCAGCACCACACACCCCCATTACACCCTCACCCATGAAGGTCTCCACCCCTGGGATCCCTCTATCTCCCTAGCTGCACCCATAAAATACGGCACCCCTATTCCCGGCTAAATGCAGACTCCCCAAGCCTCCCCATAGAGTCACACAGCCTCCCGTCTACATTCAGACGCTTAGCTCCACTCTAGCGCATTGCCGGGGCCTATCATGACTGCGGCGCCCAGTAGGCAGCTGCCTAGCGTGCCGGGATCTTGGGGGGGGGGGGGGGGGGGGCGCTAAAGTCGGCCTATCCAATATTCTAGCATGTCTGTGAGGGTCCCTGTTGTACTTAATGCAGCTGGCTGCTGTGGAACCTCTGAGACCTCCCCCACACTTTCCCTAGAGGCATACTTCCCTACTTTGGTGCCTAAGAAGACTTACACCGGCCCTGGTGGCACCACAAATGCCAGAATGACCTGGCACTGCTCAGCGCCGCACACCCCCATTACACCCTCACCCATGAAGGGCTCCACCCCTGGGATCCCTCCTTCTCCCTAGTTGCACCCATAAAATACGGCACCCCAAAGCACCCCTATACCGACTAAATCCAGATTCCCCAAAGTCACACAGCCTCCGGTCTACATGTAGACACCCAGCTCCACGCTAGCACATTGCCGGGGTCTATCATGACTGTGGCACTACAAGTGCCAGAATGACCTGGCACTGTGCAACGCTGCAAACACTCAATACACCCTCACCCATCATGGTCTCCACCCCTGGGATCCCTCCATCTCCCTACCTGCACCCATAAAATACGGCACCCCAAAGCACCCCTATACCGACTAAATCCAGACTCCCCAAAGTCACACAGCCTCCTGTCTAAATGTAGACGCCCAGCTCCACGCTAGCTCATTGCTGGGGTTTTATCATGACTGTGGCACTACAAGTGCAACAAAGACCTGGCACTGTGCAGCGCTGCAAACACCCAATACACCCTCAGTAGTGTTCTGACGACGCCTGGAAGGAGTGACTGTACGGCGCAGAGGAGTAGACCCATCTGCAGAGCAGGAGACCCATTGGACCCGAACCTGTGGAATTTCTCTTCTTCATTGTAAGCGCAGAACTCCCTCCTCCTCTTCACCCATAGACACTGTGCTGTATCTAGTTCCCCGCACTCCATTTCACCTTTTACAAACATCTCCATTACACCACAGGTAGTCTCCGGGACCCACCTCTGTTCCCCCGGCCCCCCACAACACCACAGGGTATTCTCCGGGACACACCTCCATACCCCCAACACCACAGGGGAGTCTCCGGTATCCACCTCCAGGGCTTTTTGTAGAGGCGGACAAGCCGTGCAGCAGGCCTGGGCGCCGCACGGCTTGTCCGCCTCTGTTAAACATCCGGGGCGCCCCGCAGTCTCCCCCAACGCCGCCGCCGCCGCCTCCTCCCCTCCTCCTCCTCTGCTGTCCCCATAGGCCTCCACACTGCAGAGGCTGATTTCCAAGGGGAGGGGAGCGCATCGGGCATCTCTCCTTCCCCTCGCTCACTATGTCACTGGGCTGTCAGCCAATCACAGCTCGCAGGCTGGCAGCCAATCAGGAGCCAACCCGCGAGGTATGAATGGCTGATGGCTCAGGTACACAGTGAAGGGGAAGGAGAGAGGCGCGATGCGCTCCGCTCCCCAAGGAAGCAGCAGCAGAGGCGATGGCAGAAGCAGGGGGAGACCCAGAGACAGTGAGTTTGGCACTGTGGGGGCATATATGTGTGGCGCTGTTGGGGGCATATATATGTGTGGCACTGTGGTGGCATATTTGGCACTGTGGAGGCATCTTTGGGACTGTGGGGGCATATGTGTTGCACTGTGGAGGCATAGCTGTCACTGTGGGGGCATATATCTGTGGCGCTGTGGGGGCATATATTTGTGGCACTGTGGGGGCATATATTTGTGGCACTGTGGGGGCATATGTGTGGCACTGTGGGGCATATTAGTAAATGGCAGCGGCGCATGGGGCATAAATGTGTAATGGGCATTACGGTGTGTGGAGTATTGTGTAACTGCCATCACAGTGTGGGGTCTAATGGGCATCACAGTGTGCGACATAATGTGTAATTGTCATCACGGTACCCCCAATACCAAAGGGGAGTCTGCGGGACCCACCTCCATACCACCGGCCCCCCCACAACACCACAGGGTATTCAATGGGACCCGCCATACACCCGCACCCCCCATACTTGATCAAACTGCTCCCCTACACCACAGGCTTAATCTCCTGGTCTCCCCTCATTACACTCTCACATTCTAACCACAGCATGCTCTACACACTTTGTAGTAATTTTTCTGTGCAGAATTTATAGTACCGTTAGGTCAATGTCTTGCTTTATGTCTTTTACTTTAATCCTAACGTTTTATATGTACTGTTTACGTGTCATGCTTTAAAACAGGTGTTGTCAGTGAGCATGACTGGAAAATAATGCAGGTCTCATTATGGCTGACTTTGCATCCATGGTGACGTCTGCATTATTCTTCAGTCATCCCCACTCACCAGTCACTCATGCTGATTGGTGTGGATTAGGCCTTGCTTTTGATTGATGGATTGTTTTAAACAGGTGTTGTCAGTGAGCATGAAATCCATTCGGATGTGTGACATGGCAAAGTGCAGTTATGGTAATTCTATATAAGAATTGTATAAAGAATACAGAAGTGTTTTATTTTTCATAAACAATATGTATATATGTGTGTGTATAAATATATACATGTATGTATGTGTGTCTCTATAATAAAAAATCTATATATAATCTAAAACATTGCTTTTGTCTCTTCAGTTTATTTTTTAGAAATGTCCCAGGAAGAAAGAAGGAGTCTCTCTCTCTCCTCAGAGGAAGAGCAGCCATCGCAACAGAGAGAAGATTTGGATTTACCAATGGCTCAACAAGAAAGAGGTAGACTTTCTCTCTCTTCACAGGAAGAAGCAGAGCAGAGACAAACATCACAGAGTGACAAAGAAGATGACGCTGGAGAAGAAATCGGCAGAGGACCCAACTTCACGGATGAAGAAACGGAGACCCTCATCACTCAGGTAATACATCACTTTGTTCAGCGGTTTGGTCCACAGGCAAGGAGTTCACAAACAAGATTGCCAAGCACGACGTGGATGAAGTTTCACATGCAGTCAGCAAAGAGGGGATTTTCCATAGAACACAGGAAAGCTGCAAGAAGAGGTGGCGTGACTGCAGAAGAGCGACCAGTCAGAAGATGAGGAGTGCCACAAGCTGCAGAAGGATTGGGAGAAGAAGATAGAAGAGTTCTTGACGGTTGTCCCAGAAGAAAGGCCTGGAACCAGTGCACAAGGTTTAGTGTTTTGGTGTTTGTTTTTATGCATATATAAGTGTGTCTATATGGTTGACTCTTAAAGCTTGCAGCTTAAGGAGTCCGAGGGCCTGCAACACAAATTAGATAGACATGCCCTTGCATTTGCTGTTAAAAATCATTCGATATGCGCTGACATGATTTCTGAAGGGCATGC
Source organism: Crinia signifera (assembly GCF_055691185.1). NCBI lineage: Eukaryota > Metazoa > Chordata > Amphibia > Anura > Myobatrachidae > Crinia > Crinia signifera. The sequence continues at coordinate 118,634,671 of NC_139219.1, read as the reverse complement.
AAATAAAACTTAGTGTACACTAAATTTAATTCGATAAGTCTGTATAAATATTACCTTCTAATACAATTACAAATTGTATTAACTCTAACATAAATTGTTTAAGGTGCTACAAAGGATGCAGCAAAAAAGAAGACGCAAAGGAAACCACGCCGCAGAAGCAGTCCAAAAAATCACACACATGTGAGGAATGCCATTGGTAATTTCGGATGTACCATTTGAAAGAGCTGAAATATTATTATCTCTTATATATTTTGCTACATGTGTCAATCATCCCCAGGAGTGTGTCTATAACGCTGGGCGGGGTCACACATGAAAACTCCACCCACCTAGCCTTATACACACACGTAGCCAAATATATAATACACACATATTGGCCTCTGCCTGCACTACACCCCCCCCCCCCCCCGCAATACCACACACCTATAATGTAGACCCCCTGCGACACATTATACAAGCTCCGCCCCCCACCGGCATCACATGGCCCTAATTGCCTATAAGCTTACCTCGCACCTCCCCATCTCCCCTTAAGAACTAAACCCAGGCAGCCATTGTGGACATCCTCAGTGGGCTCCCAGCAGCACAGCATCCTTCGCCGCCACCCACCAGCATCCATCTCCGCCCGCAGCTCCCACTTCCATGGACAGCCCCCTACCCTCCACCGCGATCTTCCGCCACCACCTGGCTGCAGCCACGGGTCCCACATGGATGACATCACACGCAAGTGGACTGCAGCCGGGAACCTCAGGAACCACAAGTCAGGTCAGTAAGATAGCAGCGCATCCCCCCTAAGTGGTGCATCCCCAGTTGCCCCCCCACCACGGCAGTAATGCGTTATACCGCCGCACAAACCCCTCCCCATGCAATAATGCTCAAGACCAGCCCCGCCCCCTGGTGCTGATGTCTCAGATGGATGACGTCACCCTCAAAAGCACTGCAGAGTGAAACCTGAGGAACCCGAAGGCAGGTCAGTAACACCCCCCCCCCCAAAAGGTGCATCCCACAGATCCCTCACCACCACCCCACTGCCCAGCATCACAATGCTCCCAGCCCAGTTAACGATGCCAATCCCCCCTGGCATCATCTCCACCTTCACCCACCCTCCCCCTCAGCTTATGGCTGCTTCCCTGCTCCACCCACCCGCCTCTAGCTGCTGCCAGCATCTACACCCCCCCACACACATCAGTGCCAGCAACCCAAATACACCCCCCCCCCAACCAACCCCACCAGGAGACCCCAGAAACGCAGAATCCATGCCCGCACCCCACTTCCACACCACCTTCCGGCTGCTTACATGATAGCCTCTCCCAATCTGCCGCCAGCATCTCCTCACCCGCCCATATCCATCTGCACCCCCCCACCCACCTGCTTCCATGCTCGCACCCTCCCACACGCGATCTGCAGCAGCATCTCGCCCAAAAACACCATCTCACCTCCTCTCTTCCATCTCCTCCTATTCCCGCTTTCATACATCTCCTCCTCTTCAGTCTCCCTCTATTCCTCCTGTCCTCCGCCTCCCCTATTCCTCCTTTTCTCCTGTCTGGCACTATTCCTCCTCCTCCTCCCACTATAAATCTTTTTGCAATGATGGACTAATGTCCTAATTGTTGGGAATCTGGATATGTGGCGTGGTACACTGTATTTAGACATGCACCTGTATGTTGCCACTCTTTTGGGTGACACCCCCACCTCCCCCCATCTCCCAACTGTGTCAGTATCCCTCACACTCAGTCCCCCAGTGCTATCATCACCCGCAGCCCCCCCACCCCTGCGCATCTCCCACAGGTGGCACCAGCCGCAACACCCCACCACAATCTCTCACCCGTGTCCATCCGCAGCAATGCCACCAGCACAGCAAACCCCCTCATTTATGGACAGTGTCCCTGCACCCCACAAAATCTTCCAACAGTGCCCACAGCCCTCAGTCTCCCAGCACCATCACCAGCCGCACCGCCCCCAATCAGCCCCCCCCCCATCTCAAGCACAGTGTCCCCATCCATCAGACCCCTTGCAGCCCCCCCCCCCACCCCCAACTGCAATCTCCCACCAGTGTCCATACACCTTAAGTCCCACTCTAGCATCACCAGCCCCCCATGCTCTACAGACAGCGTCCCCAGCCATCAGTCCCACAACAGCATCACCAGCCTCACCCCTACACTCTCTCACCAGTGTCCCCAGCCCTCACTCCCCCAGCACCATCACCAGCCACCCCGCACTCAATCTCCACCCCCTCTAATCTCCAGCCCAGTGTACCCACCCATCACACCCCCACTAGCGTCAACATCCACAATAACAGCCCACCGCAATCTCCTGCCAGTGTCTCCCGCCCTCATTCCCCCACCAACATCGCCATCAGCACTGCAGCCCCCCCCCCACCCCCAGACAGTCTCCCCATCCCTCAGTCTCCCATCAGCGTCACCAGCTACCCCCCCCCTAAAAATTTTCCACAGCCTATCGCCTAACCACAAGACCCGCCGCACCGCACTCCCCAGATCTTCTGCCACTGTCCACAGTCCTCAGTCCCCCAGCAGCATAACCAACCAAACCAAAAACCACTCCTCATCCCCCCCACCATGCCAGCGGATCTCATGACATTGCCCCCAGCCCTCAGTCCCTCTATACCATCACCACCGGCACCAACTCCCACTAATCTCCGGCCACTGTCCCCAGCGCTTAATCACCCGAAAGCCCCCACACCACCCACATGCTGCCATGCACCTAACCAAACCACAACACCCTCATGGCTCAACCCACACCCTGCAACTACACAACCCACATTATCCACAAACCTGCCACTTCCCTTCCCACACCACCCCCAAAGCAGCTACCCCCACCCATAGAACCCCTGCAATAAATACCTTCACTGGTTAAGGGGGCGCAGCGCCTTACGACGGTATGAAGAGCGTACGGAGGGCGCGATGAATCACCTAGTTTAAGTAATAAGCAATAATAACAATTCTATAATGTTTACCTTTTTTTTCCATAAGGATCACCAACGGATTCAACTGCTGAAGATCCAAAGACGGAAAAGGAAATCACGCCGCGGAAGAAGTCAAAAACTTCACACACAAGTGAGGAATGCAATTGTTAATTTATGTAGTACTAACATTTTAATTTAGGAAGTAATATTTGAAAGAGGTGAAATATTAGTGCTTATTATAGAATAGTTGTTGTTATTTAAGTAATGTTTTCCTTTTTTTTCCATAAGGATCACCAACTGATTCAACTGCTGAAGATTCAAAGACGCCAAAGGAAACCACGCCAAAGGAAGAAGTCCAAAACATCACACACAGGTGAGGAATGCCATTGTTCATTTATGTTGTTCTAACATTTTAATTTAGGAAGTAGCATTTGAAATAGCTGAAATATTAGTACTTATTACTTAAATAATAACAAATAGTCTGTAATGATTACCTTTTTTTTAAAATAAGGATCACCAACGGATTCAAAGACAGCAAAGCAAGCCACGTCGCAGAAGAAGTCCAAAACATCACACACAGGTGAGGAATGCCATTGTTCATTGTTCATTTATGTAGTACTAACATTTTAATTTTTGAAGTACCATTTGAAAGACTTGAAATATTAGTGCTTATTACTTAAATAATAACAAACTAGGTGATTCATCGCGCCCTACGGGCGCTCTTCACACCATCGTAAGGGGCTGCGCCCCCTTAATTTGTGAACATTTGTATATGAGAAAGATGGTTAGAATTGTATGAAAGATGGCCTGTATTGCAACTTGAGTTATAGGTGAAATGTGTTAAATAGAGAGCATATGATTTGGAAGGGGGTGTGTATTGTTTTGTTTAATTAAAAAGCGGTTACAGAGTAAGATGTACATTGATAGTGTGGATGGTACAGTGACATTTGTGGGTGTGGGGGCTGTGTGTGCATGTTGTTTAGGTGTGTGTGCAATAATATAGTAGGGTGTTTTTGAGTCAGCGGCTCCCCACTGGCGGAGGTCACGACACAGGAAAACAGGAGGCTGGGTATTGATAGGGGTGTGTGGACATAAGGGGGACTAAAGAGGAGGGTGGGAGATACTGTGCAGCTTCTGCCAGTGGGTGAGGGTCCAGTGTGGCAGTACAGGAGTACAGGATGGTGGCCCTGAGTCAGTGTCTCCTCCTACTGGGTGGGAGTTAGGGTACATGAGAGCAGGAGGCTGGGCTATGAGGCATGATAGGGGCATGTGGCAAAACAGCGTCAGCGACTCCCCAGTGGTGGAAGTTACGGTTCAGGAGAGCAGGAAGCTGGGTAGTGATAGGGGTGTGTGAGTATACGGGGGACTAAAGAGGGGCTTAGGGGTGAATTGTGGAGGGCGTGGGGGGTGCCGTGAATCAAGGGAGGGAGGGGGCGCAGGTGTCCGCGGATCGCGGGTGAGGGCAGGGGTCCGCAAAGCGTGGGAGGGGGCGTGAATTGCGGGAGGGAGGCTTGTGAATTGCGGGAGGGGTGTGTGTGTGTGTGTGGGGGGGGGGGGTGCGCGGGGGGTCCATGAATTGCGGGAGGGGGGGGCACGGGGCGCGATAAATCACCTAGTTGGTTATATATTCTTGTAGAAGGATGGTAGGATGTTGCTGTCATTCAGAAGGCATTTACATAAACAGTAATAGTAGCAGTAAAAGATCTGACTTAAAACACCTACAGTAAAACAGAACAGGTGTTATATATTATACAAAGAATTGGTTGATGATGTGTAGGTTTACGTGCACATAGTTGTCACTGTAAAAAAATTGCTACAAGAAAAAATCAACACAGAAAGGTCAACACATGTAAATGTTGACATAAATGTGGCACTTCATTGGTGTCCATGTCGACACATGAGAATGAATATGAAAACATTCAAAAAAGAAAAATAAATCTTCAAAAACTCATGTCAACCTTTTTCATTGTCGACCATAGCCGTGTCAGTGTTTTGCATGTGCCATTTAATCCTGGGGTTGCCGTGAATCGCGAGCGGGGTGGGGGGGAGGGAGGAGGTGAGGTGTGTCCGCGAATCACGGGCGGAGGGGTCGGGGGTGGATGCCGTGAATTGCGGGGGGTGGGGTGTGGGTGCCGCGAATCGTGGGAGGGGGGGACGCGGGGGGTTGCAGTGAATCGTGGGAGGGTGGGTCGCAGGGGCGGGGGGTTGCCGCAATGACAGGGGGGGGAATCGCGGTAGGGGGGGTCGCGGGGGGTGGGGGGTACCGCGAGGAAGGGGGGGCTGGCACAAATCGTGGGAGGGGGGGGTCGCGGGGTGCCACGACTCGCAGGAGGGGGGGTGTCACGGGGTGGGGCCGCAAATCGCGGGAGTCGCCGCGAATTGGGGGGGGTGTGCTGTGAGTCGCCATGTCAGTGTTTTGCATGTGCCATTTAATCGTGAGGTTGCCGTGAATGGGGGGGAGGGGGAGGGACACATTGTTCTGTTTCTGGACTTTCATCTTAATTTATGGATTACCATCACCTGTGCTTAAACACCTTTCTTATCAATTACCCTGTTTAAAACAGGTGATGACAATCATAAATTAAGATGGAAGTCCACAAACAGAGCATTCATGTTGGGAGGTATGGAGGTGTGGGGCGCTCACCTGGTGTGTCTGGTGAGTAGCTGTGTCTTTGCTGTGTAACATGTGAGTCAGAGGCTCCACCCAGCGTTACAGCTTCAGACACACTTTGAGTGACAGATGTAGCCAAATATATAAGAGATAGTCTGTAATGATTACCTTTTTTTTAATAAGGATCACCTATGGATTCAAAGACAGCAAAGGAAACCACGTCGCAGAACACGTCAAAAACATCACACACAGGTGAGGAATGTAATTTTTAATAAATGTTGTACTTTTAACATTACGTACGTACCATTAGTTAATGTTTGAATATTACAGCTGCTGTTGAAAAGGTCAAGAGAAGGGTTTCTTTCAGAGCATTTCAGAAAGAAACCACAGCAGCAACAGTTGAGATGCCTGGTAAGCCATGGTCATAAATAAATTCACCTTTTCAGTACAAATATTTCTAAACACATTATCAAATAATTTTGTTATTTTTCAATTATAGCAACACCAATGGAGGCAATCGAAAGTGTCCCTCTGCTTCAGACATCGTTGCAAGACGTTACAATGCAACAAGAAGCTGCAACACGGAGCCATCCTCTTGAGGATCAGCATGTTTCACCTCAAATACCGGAATCTGCACAACAAAGTTAGAATTGAACTCCGTAAATAGGTATGATGGAAAAATGAATATTACATAAAATAAAACTTAAATTTGTATTATAGATTCACAGCAAACTGCCATTCTGGAGGCTTTGAGGCACTTGGAGGAAAGAAGATCTGAAGATGCTGAAAGGAATGCGAGTCGTTTTGACAAGATGGAACAGAGCATCAATCAGATGAATGCAACCATCAGTCACAAACAGAGGCAATGGTATCGATTCGTCTATACTATGATGAACTTGTGGCATCAAATGTAGCTGTGGTTGGACATTTACAGACAATGCAGCAGAATATTGATGACATGACCACAACACAGAACCAAGAGAGGGAAGGACAGGTGACTCTGCAACAAATGAGTACACAACTGACTCCAGGCCAACCATTCAGTGCAATGGCAACACATGCAACAGATTCTACAGTGCATGATTATGTGGCAGCAGCAGTGCAATGCCAATACCAGCATGATCTGTACAAGCCTTCAGCTGATGACAGAAGAAAGAAGATCTTCAGCCGCACAAGTTCATGGACTCAGACAAACTTCACCATCAACATAATTGATTGATCCTGATTGGTATGCTCGACAAGAGGAAGCTGAAAGGGCATACGAAAGAAGCCATCAAAGACAGAATTAAATGGAGCAGGCTAGACCACAAGGACAGTTGATGCAGTCCCTAACACACCGTCGTGTTTGGGATAGAGCACTTGAACTGGTATGGCAAGATGTAGCGGAGGAGGAGCAACTCCAAAGAGCACAACAGGAGGCTGAACGTTCCGGAGCCGAAGAGGCTGAGCGTGCCAGAGCCAAGGAGGCGGACCGGGTCAGAGCCGAGGAGACTGAGCTGGCCAGAGCAGAGAAGGAGAAGTTGGATCGATTAACAGAAGAAATGTGGAACAGAGCAGCAAAGGAAAATGAGGAGAGAGTCCAAAGAGAGAGAGAGGCAGCCATAGCCCAGCAGAAGGAGCAGGAGGACATGGGCCAACAGGAAACGCAGGTGAGCATGTGCCTGATGGAGATGTTGATGACACCACAGAAAAAACGGAAAAAGAACAACAGCAGCAGCAGCATGTGGCCGAAGGAAGTGAGGAGCAGCAGGTGGTCAGAGGACCAAAGGACAAGGTGGTCAGAGCCACAAAGGAGGTCATGGCTGGAAGAATGAAAAGGAGAAGGCTGACAGAGCCAGGGAGGAGCATGCTTGGAGAGTGGTTCACGGAACCAGAACAAAGGCCAGCAGAAGGAGCAGACAGACACGGCACAACAGAAGACGCAGGCGAGTATGTGCCTGACAGAGATGTTGACGACAGCACAACAAATCCAGGCAAGATCATAGCAGCAGCATGTGGCCACAGGAAGTAATAAGGAGCAGCAGGTTGTCAGAGGAACAAAGGAAAAGGTGGCCAGAGCCACAACGGAGGTCAAGGCAGGAAGACCAAAAAAGCCAAAGGCTGGCAGAGCGCAGGAGGAGCTTGCTTGGAGAGTGGTGCATGACAAGAAAGAGACAGCACAGCCGAAGGAGCAGGCGATCAAAGCTCCAAAGGTCAAGGTGGTCAGAGCCCCAAAGGAGGTGAAGCCGGGAAGAGCCCCAAAGGTGGACCAGGTGGCCAGAGCCCCAAAGGCGGACCAGGCGGGCAGAGCCCCAAAGGAGGACCAGACGGGCAAATCCACAAAGGAGGACCATTTATTTACTTCCTTTTGTAGGGTAAATCAATCTGCTGAATAATACTTATGCATGATGATTTTATTTCCATTACAAAATAACTTTGTTTCCATGAAGGCTCTAGTGTCAATAACTCACACTTTCTTTCAGGAATCACGTTCATCAAGGCTCTGCACCTCTGCCACACTGAATATTCGTCAAGCATCAAGGGGTCCAGTCTGCAAAGAGAAGATGGGCTGGCATAAAGCTTTCCAGTGCTGCGGCAGAGGGTAAGTTGCCTCATGCTTTCTTCACAAGGCAAGAGTGATGTAGGGCAAGAAGCAAAGACTAGGAAGGGACAGATAGCAGAGGGTTGAAATCTGTGTCAATAACTCACACTTTCTTTCAGGAATCACATTCATGAAGGCTCTGCACCTCTGCCACACTGAAGATTCGTCAAGCATCAAGGAGTCCAGTCTGCAAAGAGAAGATGGGCTGGCATAAAGCTTTCCAGTGTTGCGGCATAGGGTAAGTTACCTCATGCTTTCTTCACAAGGCAAGAGTGATGTAGGGCAAGAAGCAAAGACTAGGAAGGGACAGATAGCAGAGGGTTGAAATCTGTGTCAATAACTCACACTTTCTTTCAGGAATCACGTTCATCTAGGCTCTGCACCTCTGCCACACTGAAGATTCGTCAAGCATCAAGGGGTCCAGTCTGCAAAGAGAAGACGGGCTGGCATAAAGCTTTCCAGTGCTGCGGCAGAGGGTAAGTTGCCTCATGCTTTCTTCACACGGCAAAAGTGATGTAGGGCAAGAAGCAAATACTAGGAAGGGACAGATAGCAGAGGGTTGAAATCTGTGTCAATAACTCACACTTTCTTTCAGGAATCACGTTCATCAAGGCTCTGCACCTCTGCCACACTGAAGATTCGTCAAGCATCAAGGGGTCCAGTCTGCGAAGAGAAGACAATGAGGAGGCTGGCATAGGGCTATCAAGGGAGCTGCATCAGGTAAGTTTCTTGCATCAACACACAAGCAAAGAGGGTACACTTTTTGTAGGAAAGGGGGAGTTAGGGAAAGGTGGCTTGGAAAGTATAGAGGGTCAGAGGTAGAAGAGAACCTGGCAGGAGTAGATATGAACTTACCTTTTGTTTTTTTCCTTTTGCTTCACGTCCATCACAACAAATCCAGACGGAACAGGAGAAGACATCCGCACAGAAGCGTGCAAGGGTTCAGCCTGGGAAGAAAAAACAATGAGGAGGCTGGCATAGGGAGCTGCATCGGGTAAGTTTCTTGCATCAACACACAAGCAAAGAGGGTACACTTTTTGTAGGAAAGGGGGAGTTGGGGAAAGGTAAAAGGAGATGGTAACAGGGACAAATTTTGAAACAAGAGACTATATTGCCAATAAGTAACTTACATTTTGGGGGGGGGGGGGGGTAGCATCCTTCAAGCCAAGACCATCCAGGAAGAAGAAGTGAAGACGTCAGCACAGAAGCGTGCAAGGGTCCAGCCCGGGAAGAGAAGACAATGAGGAGGCTGGCATAGGGGCTATCAAGGGAGCTGCATCGGGTAAGTTTCTTGCATCAACACACAAGCAAAGAGGGTACACTTTTTGTAGGAAAAGGGGGGAAAGGTAAAAGGAGATGGTAACCGGGACAAATTTTGAAACAAGAGACTATATTGCCAATAAATAACTTATATTTACAGAAGCTTGCAAGGGTCCAGCCTGGGAAGAGAAGACAATGAGGAAACTGGCATAGGGATATGAAAGGATGATACATTGGGTAAGTTTGCTTTACTTCCTATAACTTCTTTTTTTTTTAAATATAGAAATATCAATGTGACCACATTTAGGGCCTTATTCAGATCTGATCTAAGTACAATATTTTTCAAAAAATGGGTAAAAGCATGTGCATTGCAGGTGGGGCATATGTCACATGTATAGATTTATATTTGTGTTATTTTGTTTCTGTACAGGGTAAATGCTGACTGCATTATTTTTAATCCAAAATTTAGATTGCATTTTCAAAACACTCAACAATCAAACAATCAGATCTAAATAAGGGAATTAATGGTCATTTTTAAAACCAGTGATAAGAAAAGTCAAATACAGTGGTGTGTGTATATAGTGCGAGACAGGATAATGGGCCTCATTCAGATCAATTCGGTACTGTGTGCATTCACACGCAGTACCGACGTTGCGCGTTTGCGCATGCGCAGGCAGGTATCTGCGCATGTGCAGGCGTATGGTGCGTGCACCCACGGCTACCTTTCGCTGGGCGTTCTCATGGTAATGAGGCAGTGACGCGGGTGTGGGGGGCGGGTAGCTGACATCACCGGATGTCAGCTGCCCGCCTATATCCACGCCAGAGTGCACGCAAATGTAAGTAACTGAAAAGTCACTTATATATGCGTGCACGCTAAACATAATTCGATGGTCGGTGACCATCGAAAGATGTGGGCGGTTACCCGAGCCATGCGAATTGATATTTATGCAAAACATCAATTCGCAGCTGATCAGGCAAAGCCGCACTTTAAGGGGGCGGGGGGGGCAGTCGTTCGCCGGGCGGGGTTTGGTGGACTCGCAGCCTTGCAATTCAAACGGAATAACCCCCCCATATGTCAGGGACTGTGTCACAATGAAGAACACTGCTTGAAAGATTGGTCAGCTGATGTACCATTTCTATATGCGTGTAAAAATTTGGGACAAGAACCATCAAGTATTAATGCACAAGTTAAGCAGGCCTATGCAAGATTTTTGTGTAATTTACTTTCTTTTGTTTTGCAGCTCATACATTACAGAAGAAATGAAGTATATGAAATACATGATCCCAAAAAATGATTGAATATCATTTTGAGAGCAAATGCAGACCCAGAATTAAAATAATAATAATAATTATTATTATTATAATTAACAGTTTCTTATATAGCGAGTACATATTCTGCATGTCTCACATTAATGTGAATGAAACAATGGGTGACATTTAATATAGATCGTTGTTGGTTTTTTGGCGATTTATATCGCTAAAACGGCCGTTTTTTTTTTTTCCCCCAAATCGACTACTTAATGGGTGCCGATTTGCGGCATAAATCGCACTTTTTGCCGCTAATTCGCACTTTCTGAAGTGCCGATTTACAACATCGCATCCAGATGTTTTCCCATTGAAAAAGATACAAATCGCTAATTTAATGTCTGCCACATTTGGAAATCGGCAGCAAAGTGCGATTTCTGCCCAAAAAAAAAACAGACCAAGTCCAGGGTGGCGGTTTGCAAAAAATCGCCACCGTTTGAGCAAAGAAACGGTTAAATCTCTCACAGGTGACCCACATACCACTTACTAACTCCCCTACATATACTCCCACATGATTATGGACACCTTTGAGGCTGTTTGAGATGGACATTTTGCACAGTGGACTGGGGGTGCTAGTGTGTGAGCTGGGCCGTTTGGAGGAGCTACGCAGGAGGGATGCTGCTGCTGCCCACCAGATCCAGGTACCCCGACCACTCCGTGCTTCGTGTCGGTACAGTGCTAGGGTGTACCTGGACTCCCTCTCTGATCAACAGGTGGTGGACATGTTTAGGTTGAACCGACAGAACCTGTTGAACTTATATGAGCAGGTGAGAGATGATTTGGACCCTTGTGGGGGGGACAACTATGCAGTGTCTGGGCTGCAGAAATTAATGTGCGCCCACCACTTGTTTGCCACAGGCTCCACTCAGTCTGTGAGCTCATGGGCCATGGGGGTGTCACAAGCCACTTTCTCTAAACATTTTTCTCAAGTGTTAAATGCATTAAAGAAGCTGTGGTGCACATATATCACATTCCCACGTTGTGAGTCCGAGTGGCAGGACCTGAAGGTGGAATTCTATCGGCTCTCAGCATTTCCAAATGTGCTGGGAGCCATAGACTGCACCCACATTGGGATTCGGGCCCCGCACGTGAGGGAGCATGTCTATGTTAATCGCAGGGGCAGACATTCCCTCAATGTGCAGGTGGTCTGCGATGCCAACCTCAGAATTCTCAGTGTGGTTGCAGGCTACCCCGGGAACTGCCATGATGCCTATATCCTGCGGCACTCAGCTCTCTGGGACCGTTTCCACAACAACACCATGCCAGAGGGCTGGCTACTTGGTAAGTCACTTACCACTGTTTACATGATGTTTGCTTACCTATGTCTTTACCTTTAACATCCATGTGTGGGAACTTCTAATCAAGAGTCATTTCTGTTGAAATTGTTTATACCAGCCCAAACAATGCAGTATAGGCTGCTACTATTATGTACCAATTACCCACATGATATGTGACCACACAAATCCCTTTACATGTTAGGTGACTCAGGATATGGGTGTCATTCGTGGCTCATGACACCTCTGCGGAACCCTCAAAGCCCTGCACAGCACCGCTACAATGCTGCACATATTGCTACCCGCAATGTAGTGGAATGCACCTTTGGGGTGCTGAAAAGCCGATTTCGGTGTTTGGACAGGTCAGCAGGTACACTGCTATACCACCCTGCCAAAGTGGTTTTGGGTGTCCAGGCTTGCGGCATGCTGCATAACATAGCTTTGGGTCAACCAAATTATGTTGATATGGCCCCTGCAGCAGTCGTGCAGGAAGCTCAAACTACTGATGTTGTAGTGCGAGGTACACGGAGGGGGGATGTGGTTCGTACACGGATGATCCGGCAGCATTTCACAGGTAATTTGTGTGTGTACAATGAATAGTAATGGGGAACCTGTAACACACATACATTGGTAACATTACATTTTTCCCTGTCCATGTTAATTGCCCAGAAGCAGACCAACAATAATGGCCAACCCCTGCAAGCTACCCCACCACAGCATACTTTATGGCTGGCAACATGATAACACCTATAACAATGTCAAGTAAGTACTGTAGTTTTCAGTGTGTGCAAATGTTGGCAACTACAAATGAACATAGGCTTCATGGATGAAGGTGACATGGATCATTGATTTCAGGTGCTTGAAATGGTGCAAAAAAAGTGGTGGCTACATACAGTATGCAATTCCCAATGCTTATCCCCTTCAAATGTGACTATTTCCTTAAAATCCCATTACTAATAAGCACACCCAACCCAAAGTCCCATGGCTGCTAAAAAGTCACTAGTTGACAATATGTGGTGGCCGGGGTGCGCAGGGAGGATTCTCCCCTTACCTTGCGTCTTTAGGGCACTTCAGGTTCTTCAGGTTCCCCGTGGACAGGAGAAGGACACTTCAATGAAGAGGACACGTTCTGCAGTACAACTCGAATTTATTATAAATTAGATGCAGCCTTTGCCCACTGACCCTCACGGCGGAGCAGTGACTGCAGGTTAAGGCAACGGTAATGAACAACAGGTAATTACGAAACAATTTTCCTGAATACAATTGGTTATCACAATGAAACAATAGTACAGAGTAACGCGCCGTTCAGGCGCTGAACGACTTGTGAGGTCTGGTAATACCAATAATAGCTGGCCTAAACAGAATACGTACGTACCCACTCAGGTCTACAGGCTTCACGTGTTCGAAGTACCGTGACGGCGGTCGGGGTCAAACACCCCCGCTTTGACGTTACTACTGGATTAATGAGTCGACACGGTACCGTTAACACTGAAGGCTACGTTCAACATGTACACACGGGGAGGTGGCAGGGAGTCTTGCAATTACAGGGGTGTAGGGGGAAACGGCTGCGCATGGAGGGGGGTGCGGAGAGTCAGGGGAATGGAAACTAGGGACTCAAGGGTAATTATGCCACTATATAAAGCATTGGTGAGACCTCACCTAGAGTACGGAGTACAGTTCTGGGCCCCACACTATAAAAAGGACATCATAGAATTAGAAAAAGTTCAAAGGCGAGCAACAAAGCTTATTAGGGGAATGGAGAATTTAAGCTACGTGGAGAGATTAAGCAATTTGGGACTATTTACATTAGAAAAGAGACGTTTAAGGGGGGACATGCTCAACATGCACAAGTATATCAAAGGCCAATATAAGGAACTGTCACACACCCTATTTTCTACTAGAAAGGAATCTAGGACGCGAGGGCATGAGTATAGATTAGAAGAAAAAAGATTTCATTCAGCTAGTAGAAAGAATTTCTTTACGGTCAGAACAGTCAAACTCTGGAACTCTCTTCCCAGAGAGGTGGTAACGGCTGGCTCATTAAATGCGTTCAAGGCAAAGTTGGACAAACATTTACTGGAGAAAAACATCCGTGGGTACAAATAAGAAATATAATTTGTCTGTAAAATACCAGAACCTACCAAATCAGCAATGGATATCTATACCAGGTTGAACTAGATGGACGCAAGTCTTTTTTCAGCCTTACCTACTATGTTACTATGTTACATATCAGCACATATATAAAATACCACGATAGCAACCATAACAGTAGGCAATAATCTGACTAGCTGGTGCACCAGTCTAAAATCTTAACTATAACCCTGAGGTGACGTCACCATTTATATAACTCAGTCCCGGGGTACCTGTGCACAGGGCTTCTTCCGGAAGGCATAAGATCACGGTGGTCTCTTTGGGGTACAGGCCTGAGACCTAGGGGTTAATTGACCAAGTCCCCTGTGACAATTATACTTTATAGCCCAAGAGCAGAAGTTCCTTGTTTTGCCCAGTAGAGGGCGAGGTTCCCTCACAGACTGAAGGGTTTTCTGGATGGAAAGGTGATCCCAATGAAAGTGGGGAGTAGTCAGAGTGGCGACAGGGCATACTATGCGTCCTGATTAACCCTTCCTTAGGGCAGGTGGCGACTGAATTCCCAGGGGGGACTTGACACGGGGAGGTGGCAGGGAGTCTTGCAATTACAGGGGTGTAGGGGGAAACGGCTGCGCATGGAGGGGGGTGCGGAGAGTCAGTACCTGATGGCTGGGATCTGCTGCAGGCTCCTGCCTGTCACGATCTCCCGCTGGGGCTGGATGCTGTCCTCCTTGATGGGCATTCACTAGTGCGGGCGCTGCAGCCGCAGCGTTGCCGCACTCAGTGACCTTCCTGCCTCTTGTGGCTGTCGGCTGGGCTGGGCTGGTCTCTAGCACCCCGGACAGGAGGGAGGCTCTGCCCGGCGTTCCCTGCACTTCTCGGTCGCGCGGGGTGAGGGAGGCTGTCAGTCACCCGCCGCGACTCTTGTTCAGCTGCAGCGTTTCACGGTCCCTCTCTCTCTTCTCCAGCCGGCTCTCCGTCCCTGCACGCTGACCCTGTCCGTCTGGTTTTCGCGCTGCCGTCCCCACGCGTGCGGACCCCTCTCCTTTTTCTTCTCCGCCCCTCCTTTTCTCCTCCAATCTCCTTGCCCCCTCACCTGCCTGTCATCCCAAGCGCGCGAAGTCCCGGGGAAAAGTTAACCCCTTCTCCCCTGCACTGGGACCGGAGCTTGGGCTGTTAACCCCTTTGTGCCCTGGAAAGGGGTGTGTGGGCAATAAAGGTCCGGGGCACCACATTCACCCCCGCTTGAAAGGATGCGTGTCCCCGCGCATCGTAACACAACAAATAATTGCCCTTTTGCTCCAATTACATATTTACAACAGTTATGATAACGGTGCCTTACGTTCCACAGTACGTACACAACAGGTTATTGACAAATATCTAATCCTGGTACCGCCGGGGATGTTTACCCCGAGTACTCCTTTCGGAGCGCCTTAGCTCAGGCTCGGGGGCCACCTCCTCGGCCGCGCGAGGCGCGATTAATTCAACTGGCGACCTAGGCTGGGCTCGCCGTGGCATAATGGACCAGCCCACCATCATCAATAGCTCGAGAGGGTCAGTGGGCAGTGGAGGCGAGAGGACCACTTCACCCTTCGGCTCTTCATCCCCATCATCCTTTGGTGCTGCCTTTAGCTTCTGGTCCGGTCTTAGGCGGAGCCTACGCTGACTTCTGTGGGCCGATGCTGGAGGGGCGCCGTCGAACTTCGAGGTCTGGCCACCCGCCACTATCAACATGGATTCGACTGCGTGCGAGTTCAGCCGCCGCTTGGGGTTCACTTCTGTGTGTGGCTGCTTCTTCCTCATTGGCTCACTCCGTACTCGAACCTGAGAGCTCTGTTTGTCACATCCGGACGCTTTCCCGTTACTTCTTCCTACCCCATCTTCTGTTTCTTCGGGGTACACACTGCTCCATCGGGGTGGATCTTTCGGGGGGTAGTACCGTGGATGACTTCTGTGGCTTGGGTAATCCCAACGGCGCTCTCTTCTTGCGGCATATTGAGTACCTCTGACTGGAACGCCACCAGGGCCAGTGACGTTGGCTGCCCGGAGGCCCTTTCTTCCCCTGATGATGTTGAATTCCACCGGCTCTCCGGCCCCAAGACTTCGATAGGAATCTGTTGCATTTTTCTTCTCGATAGCTGTGAAGTGGACAAAAATATCCCTTGCTGCGTCAACACAATTAATGAAACCGTATCTCCGTTGTACGTGAAACCAAACCACTCTTCCCTGGTTCTTCATGCGGGTTGGAGGGTGACGATCCGGGGTGGCAGATAACTCGCTTGCACCTATATAGCATTGTCTGCCGTAACAAGCCTGCCCATCTTCGGGAGCTGGACCTACGCTTCCTGTCCTCCCCGAGGCTCGGCCCTTGACCTCGGGGCGTTGGGGTTTAAAGCTTCGTCCTGGTCGCAACCTCTCTCTGTGTGTCCAGCCTCTTGGCTTTGGTGGTGCATCAGACGTCCCTGTCCCTCAAACTGGTCGGGAGGCTGCCGTCCATACTCTCAGGGCGGTTCCCACCTGCTTCGGGCCGGTCTTTGTCTTTCGGCTCTCCATTTTGGCTCCGAGTAATTCTGTGCCGGCGAGCTCGCCATTCGGCGCATCTCCCTCTGCATCTCTGCCATCCCTACGATCAACCCCTCCATTTGTTTCTGGAGTGTCTGCATTGCGTCCCCGTCGGGCTGTTGGCCACCCTGTACCACCAAGTCGTAGGGCCATTTCGCCTTCTCCGTGCCGCTGGCTGTGGCTCCAGTTGAGTTTGCTCCTTCTTTGAAGCCGATCAGTTCTGGATACTCCTCTTCCCTATTTTTAGGGTTACCATTGATAGCGAGGGCAGCCGTCTTGAAGTCCCGGAAGGTCTTGCCAGGTATCTGCGACCTCAGCAGCCGTAACTGGACCTTGACATTTTCTTGGGCCACCCCTTCGACAAATTGAGCTGTTAAGGCCTCGTCGGCGTTTCGCACCTCCTCCGGGTCCACTGCTTGAATAGCCTTTAACGTCTCCTGTAGGCTCAGGGCGTAGTCCCGTAGGGACTCATTTGGCCGTTGTTTGCGAGCGTACAATTTCATCTTGAGCTCAGGGATGGTCTTCGTTTCAAATGTCGTGAAGATTTTCTTTAGCATGTCTGTCGCACTTTTTCTATCTTCCATTGGCCATGAGGCCACTTCTCTGCGCGCCGACCCAGTCAGCTGCCCCATCAGCATTTCCACCTTCTGCTGTTCGCTAGGCTTATACATCCGGAACGTGGATTCTATGTTGTTCCTGAAGTCTGCAAATGGGGTTTTCTGTAGCCGGTCATCGTCTCCGCTGTAGGTCAGGAGCCACGGGGCTCCAAAGTAGTACGGAAGGGTGATGGCCGCGCCCGGTGTTGCGTCTTGAGCGTCCAGTTCTTGATTCTGTGGGTTTGGCGGCTCTGCCGCCCCTCCGCCTTGATGCTGTTCCATTTTTCACTGCTCTCCTTGTTAACACGGATCCTGTTCGGTTTGACGCCAAAAGAGATGTGGTGGCCGGGGTGCGCAGGGAGGATTCTCCCCTTACCTTACGTCTTTAGGGCACTTCAGGTTCTTCAGGTTCCCCGTGGACAGACAGGAGAGGGACACTTCAATGAAGAGGACACGTTCTGCAGTACAACTCGAATTTATTATAAATTAATTGCAGCCTTTGCCCACTGACCCTCACGGCGGAGCAGTGACTGCAGGTTAAGGCAACGGTAATGAACAACAGGTAATTACAAAACAATTTTCCTGAATACAATTGGTTATCACAATGAAACAATAGTACAGAGTAACGCGCCGTTCAGGCGCTGAACGACTTGTGAGGTCTGGTAATACCAATAGTAGCTGGCCTAAACAGAATACGTACGTACCCACTCGGGTCTACAGGCTTCACGTGTTCGAAGTACCGTGACGGCGGTCGGGGTCAAACACCCCCGCTTTGACGTTACTACTGGATTAATGAGTCGACACGGTACCGTTAACACTGAAGGCTACGTTCAACATGTACACATATCAGCACATATATAAAATACCACGATAGCAACCATAACAGTAGGCAATAATCTGACTAGCTGGTGCACCAGTCTAAAATCTTAACTATAACCCTGAGGTGACGTCACCATTTATATAACTCAGTCCCGGGGTACCTGTGCACAGGGCTTCTTCCGGAAGGCATAAGATCACGGTGGTCTCTTTGGGGTACAGGCCTGAGACCTAGGGGTTAATTGACCAAGTCCCCTGTGACAATTATACTTTATAGCCCAAGAGCAGAAGTTCCTTGTTTTGCCCAGTAGAGGGCGAGGTTCCCTCACAGACTGAAGGGTTTTCTGGATGGAAAGGTGATCCCAATGAAAGTGGGGAGTAGTCAGAGTGGCGACAGGGCATACTATGCGTCCTGATTAACCCTTCCTTAGGGCAGGTGGCGACTGAATTCCCAGGGGGGACTTGACACGGGGAGGTGGCAGGGAGTCTTGCAATTACAGGGGTGTAGGGGGAAACGGCTGCGCATGGAGGGGGGTGCGGAGAGTCAGTACCTGATGGCTGGGATCTGCTGCAGGCTCCTGCCTGTCACGATCTCCCGCTGGGGCTGGATGCTGTCCTCCTTGATGGGCATTCACTAGTGCGGGCGCTGCAGCCGCAGCGTTGCCGCACTCAGTGACCTTCCTGCCTCTTGTGGCTGTCGGCTGGGCTGGTCTCTAGCACCCCGGACAGGAGGGAGGCTCTGCCTGGCGTTCCCTGCACTTCTCGGTCGCGCGGGGTGAGGGAGGCTGTCAGTCACCCACCGCGACTCTTGTTCAGCTGCAGCGTTTCACGGTCCCTCTCTCTCTTCTCCGGCCGGCTCTCCGTCCCTGCACGCTGACCCTGAACGTCCGGTTTTCGCGCTGCCGTCCCCACGCGTGCGGACCCCTCTCCTTTTTCTTCTCCGCCCCTCCTTTTCTCCTCCAATCTCCTTGCCCCCTCACCTGCCTGTCATCCCAAGCGCGCGAAGTCCCGGGGAAAAGTTAACCCGTTCTCCCCTGCACTGGGACCGGCGCTTGGGCTGTTAACCCCTTTGTGCCCTGGAAAGGGGTGTGTGGGCAATAAAGGTCCGGGGCACCACAAATACATAATAGAACAGTGTGGATAATCATTTGGAATAAAATAAGGCCAACAAGTTTGCTGGATGCAAATAATTTTTACTTGCAGAAACATTTGGCCATAGGCCATAGCATATGAAACATTTGCAGGAAGAATCACTGCAACAGTGAATGCAAAAAAGAATAAACATGATACACATGTAAATGCAAAGAAGATTATTCATGTTAAAATACTGCCCCAGGAATTAGCACCCTTACCAGTAGTGGCACCACCACCCCTAGTACGGACACTACGCCGTGGGGGAGTAGTGGGGGACCCACTCATGGGTGTGGAGGAGACACTACTGCTTTGGGTAGATGTGGTTTGGTGCTGACCTAACAAAGTATTAGCACTGAGGCTGATTTGCGTTTGTAGGGACATCAACGCAGTTGTTTGGCCATTAATTGCTTGGGTCTGTTCAACCATGTTGGTATTTAGACCTCGAAAACTAGTAGTTTGACCCTGAATGGCTTGGCCAATTTCTGCTAAGCGTGTGTCTAATGTAGAGACAAGACGAATTTGTGTCCCTACATTAGCCCGCACACTTAGCAAAACTCTTCTGTATTCTTTATTGCCTCGATTCCACCAGAATGCAAGGTTCCGTGACTGGTTCTGGAATTTGATAAGCTTGCCTGAAGAGATGAGTTTTCAGGCAACGCTTATAGGTTTGGAAACTATAAGCGTCAGTAACAATCAGATCTGCAGCATATGACATTCACCATAACCCAGTAACAATCAGATTTGCAGACTGTGGCCCTCATCAACAATCAGATCTGCAGCCACCAGCAGTGTTGTATAAGGGACGTGTGGATCGTATGGTCGACTGCACTTAGGTCGACAGTCATTAAGTCGACCCCGTTGGGTCGACAGGGGACAAGGTCGACAGGTCAACATGGTTTTTTACCCGAATGTCGACACCGTCAACATGAACACAGTTGGAAGTCATCGCGATGCTTCGGGCACACTATTTTATTCTCCCACCATGCCCTAGTGGATGGTAGGGCATGAAATACTGCCTGTCGGCTCAAAAAAATGAAAAAGAAAACATGTCGACCTTCCGACCTAACCCATGTCGACCTAGCACCGTGTCGACCTAAACCCATGTCGACCTTGATACCTGTCGACCTTCACCCATGTCGACCTAGACACCTGTCGACCCAACGGTGTCAACCTAATGACTGTCGACCTAAGTGCTGTCGACAATGCGACCTTATCCCCCTGTGACTGATTTCCCCTTATACAGCAATGGTTGCATTTCTGGAAGTTTTTTTGGGGAGTAGCAGCAGTCTAGTTCATCCGGCCTATAGCTACTAGCAAGCAGCCGAAAGCGCCTGAGGGGCTCCAGCGGATCCAGCAGCAGCAGCTTCCAGCAGGCAGCCATATCGGTCAGCCCCCCCCCTAGCAACCATTAACATGTCTGCCCCCCCCCCCCAGCAACCATTAACATGTCAGCCCCCATTAACATGTCAGCCCCCCCCTGCACCCATTAACATGTCAGCCCCTCCAAGCACCCATTGAGAGGTCAGCCCCCAGCACACATCAACATGTAGTCTCCCCTAGCACACATTACCATGTCACCCCCACAACACCCATTAAAATGTCACTCACACCTGCACACATTAACATGTCAGCCCCCTCCCCCCTCCCAGAACACATTAAAATGTCTCTCCCCTGGGCCTCACCCTCCCAGAACACATTACCATGACATTATTAACCCCCTGGACATATTATCATGTCACTTACTCCCTCCCCAGCACATATATCACATACCTGAGTTTTGGTATTGCTGGCTGTAGTGCTCCTCCAGTGCACACAGCCACCCACGTGTGCAGAATGCTCAGCACTGCAGAGGCAGAGCACAGGAAGTCTTACTGTCGGGTTGTTGCTAAGGAAGGGGAGGGAAGTGGGCGGCACTAAACACACAGCTGAGGGAAAAGAGGAGGGACTCGGGAGAGTGATGCTGCTGCTGCTGCCTGTAACTAGGGATGGCCATCGGTACAGAGGCCATCAATGGTTGCCATCGATGGCGATTCTGCACCCAGCCATCGATAGTGGCAAACTATTTGATGGATAACCATCAATAGTTTTAGCTATCGATGTTCAGCGATTATATGTGACTGAATGGCCCGTGGGCCAATCAGTACTCATGGGTGGGACTTCTGGGTGTCAGGGGGGAGAGCTATGCTCCGTGATCCATGCACCTTGAGAAAAAAAAGGAAACATCGTCACACGCCGGGTTGCCTGTGGGAGTCCCGAGCAGCTGCCCCCGGGGCTCATTACTCAGCTGCCCTGGGGGTTTCTTACCTGGCCCCACAGCCAGGGAGAGGCCCCGGGCACGGTGCCTCACTGTGCTTAGCACGCTATTCTACTCCCAATCCAGGAGCATTGGGATGGTAAAGTATGAAAAAGTGTTTTGGGGAAAAAGTGCTTGAAAACGCATGTGGATGTGTCGGCATATTTAACATCAAGATTTTAACCATGTCTGTCTTTTCAACATGTCGGCATAATTAATGTCGGTATAATAACCGTTTCGGTATTTTGACTGTCGGTCAATGGGCATTGGTATAACAACATAACAACAGTTGGTCAAATGTTCGTCGGCAAATTGACTGCATCCCTATAAAACACCTAGTTTGACTGATACTTTTTTCACCATGAAGATGCCGATTTAGGTCGACACGAGCTTTTCGCATTTAAAAAAAAAGGTGAAAGTTCTTTACCATCCAAGTGGACATAGGGCGGTATTCAATGAGAATTATCACCGGCCACGGCGAATCAAGTTTTTCATTCGCCGTCAATTCGCCGGCTTTTTAGCGGTGATTCTCCAAGCATGGCTATTCGTCGGGACTCGACGAGTCAGCCTATTCAACGTGGCTGAGATTCACCTCCCCCAACGGTGAATCTCAGCCTATTTGGCGTATCAGGTGACTGGGGGAGGGCGGGAGCATGTATTCCCGCTCTTCCTCGCTCATATAAGTGAGTTTCCTGCTGCGTACATTCGCCATTAGTTTTCAGCAGGGGTGGAGTGCTGCATGCTAATGGTTCTCCCAGGACCCAGGACACACGACCCAGGACCCAGGAGCGAAGGACCCAGGAGCCAAGCACCCGTGGAGAGAGCAGAGTGCATTTTTTCTTTTCTTTTGCAATTGAGTATTGAGTAACGAAATGCCAACACTTGACATGGAGTGAATTAAACATCCACATCTGCGTGTCACACTGAGAGGCATGTGACTCGGAGAGCCAATAGGGACATAGGTCTGGCAGTGGTGACTGATTGATAATAGCAGGAAGGGGAGGAGGCTTCCTCTTCTTCCTGCAGAATTCAGTGTGGCTGCCTGTCCACCCGCGCGCTTCGCAGAGGACGGTGGCCTGGAGGCGTCTGACACGCTCCCTGGGCTGTCTTCCCCTGTCCGCCTGCACTCACCCGCTGCTCCACGCCGCCGTGCCCGGGGGTCCACTAGAGCTGGCGCAGGTTCTCTGCCTGCATCGGCGGGTCGATCCGCCGCGCGGCCGGCTGCTGGGAGAGGCGCGGGCGTGACGCGTGGCAGGGGTGCGTCATCCAGGGGCGGCAGGGCCGGGAGAGGTGCGAGGGGGTCCAGGACGGTGGCGGCGGGTGTCAGGAGAGCTGCGCGGGGTGGTGCTCAGCCTCTGGCTGCAGCGCAGGCCCCGTCCCCATCACAGCAGCATGTGAGTTCCGGCTCTGACAGAGAGTCAGGGCGTAGTCGGGCACATGCGGACGACGCGCAGGGGGATAGAGGAGAACCAGCCAGTAGGTCAGGGTCCCCGCGGGAGGTGTATAGGGGACGGCAGCGCAGTGGTGGAGTTTCTCCCAGCCGCATGTCTGGTTATGTGCCCACTTATGCCCGGGCGCCTGAGTCCATCGGGGGCTGGGGCTACCTGGGGGCGGCTAGGGACGATGGTGGGAGGCATGGGATCCTCTTCGGGGTCCAGGGCGGGTTCCAGGGTAAGGTCTCCTGCTCTGGCCTTTGATCCAGCCGCACTCTCGGCAGCTTTGTCCTCAATGGCGGGTGCCCTGGCACCCCTGACGGGTGGCCGGCCTGCGTGTACTGGGGGACACGGTTCTGCACGGCGCAGGTCCTCCGGAGCCCTCACGGATCCCAGGCCTGGCTGCTCTCGGCGGCGGCGAGCAAGGAGGGAAAGGGGGTCTGCTGTAGGCAGGTCTGCTACACCTCTGAATTCCGCCGCGGGGTGAAGACGGCCTCATAGTGGGAGGCGCAGGGCTGCGGCTTCTCCACCGCCAGAGTATGACAATGGTGAGTTGCCTGCGGGGTAGCAGTACGGGTCCGGCTCAGGTTCGGATGATCCAGATGTCCTGGACGAGGACGATGACACTTGGGCTGCTCAGCCGGAGTCGGCAGGTGGGGACTCTTCGGAGTACGGTTCAGGGTCCGATAGGGGGAGTTCCTCTTCTGGGGGCTCCCGAGATAGCCACTCTTCCACTTCCTCCTCCTCATCCGCTGGGGGGTCTGATGTAGGTAGCGCTGCGAAGGCTCGCAAGAGGGCGGCCAAATATGCTAAGAGGGAGGCTGAAAGACGTGCTCGCCATGTTAAGCGTAGGAAGGTTGCCTCTCTGTCCCGGAGGGAGAGAAAGAGACAGAATCAGCCCGGGGTGGTACACTGCGACTATACCGCAGTTTTGAGGGGGCTGAGGGAGAGTTGTAGGCGTAAGATCGAGAAGGAGGATTACGTGGATGTGTTCAGCCTGACCTTTAAAGCAGCCAAGGATAAGGGCGGCATAGGCTCTGATTCCTATAGGTCGTACGACAACTGGCTGGCAGGTTTTTGTGTTTTCGCGGCCTGCTATCTGGAGGATCGGCCGGATGAACACATTAACGTAATACGCTACATTCACATGATACATGAAATGCAGCGAAAGTACGGGGGTTATGCTTGGCGCACGTACGACGAGCAGTTCAGGCGTAAGCAGGATTGCCTGCATATCCTAGACCTGGGCTGTAAGGACGTTGAGGTTTGGATGGAGGTGGCTCGCGTGCATTTAGACCCAATAGAGGCAGCGGCAGCCGCTCCTCCCTCCACGTCGGCTTCCCTCCCGCAACAGCGGCCGGCGGCGAAGTCTGCCGCCTCCCGCCGCTTCCCTGGAACGGGCAAGCCGGCTCCCCTGGGGGCCGCTAAGGGCAAGTGCTTTGCCTTCAATAATTCCACCTGTCAGTTGGGTTCCCGGTGCAAGTATAAACACCTGTGCATCAATTGCTCGGGGAACCACCCTGCGGCCACCTGCTTTCGAGGGTCCCGCCCCTCCAGAGGGGCGGGCGCTGGCACTGCCCCCAAGCCTGCCGGGGGTGGGGGCGCTCGATAGGGCGGCTACGCCGGTACGGGTGGAGGCCATGGCCGAATGGCTCCGCTCGTACCCAGACAGGGAAGCGGCCGCTTTCCTGCGGGATGGTTTTAGCGTAGGTTTTCGCCTTCCGGTAGTGGGGGAGGTGCAAGGGGGCGCGTTCACGAATTTGCAATCTGCTAGAGCGCTGCCCTCCGTGTTGTGGGAGAAGGTGATGAAGGAGGTACAGCTTGGATGCATGGTTGGTCCTTTTGCCACGCCCCCTTTGGCGAACTTGGTCATATCGCCGGTGGGGGTGGTGCCGAAGAAGGTCCCTGGGAAATTCGACTCAACCAACATCTCTCTTACCCCACGGGGCTCTCTGTTAATGATGCCATTCCTGCCGAGTGTTGCTCGGTGACTTATCAGTCATTTGATGATGCTTTGGTGATGGTGCGGTCATTTGGACGGGGGGCTCTCATGGCTAAGGTGGATGTGGAGTCGGCTTTCCGTTTGCTCCCGCTGCATCCCGATGCTTTTAGGTACATGGGCTTCCGCATAGGGGACGAATATTTCATCGACAAGTGCTTGCCGATGGGGTGTTCAGTATCCTGTGCGTTTTTTGAGCAGTTCAGTACCTTTTTGCATTGGTGTGTGGAGCAGTCCTCGGGGGAGAGCGGGCTCGCTCACTACCTCGATGACTTTTTATGTGTTGGTCCGGCCAACTCTGACCGTTGTGCTCGCCTGCTGTCCTCCTTGCAGTCCCTTTTCCACCAATTCGGGGTGCCTATTGCCGATGACAAGACTGAGGGCCCGGTTACCTGCTTGTCTTTTCTGGGGATCCAGATTGATACGGTAGAAGGTCTTTGCAGCTTGCCGGCCGACAAAGTTGCTAAGTTGCGTGAGGCGGTCGAGCTGTGTAGGTCCAGGAATAAGATCACCCTGCGACAGGCTCAATCAGTTTTGGGACAGCTGAACTTCGCTTGCAAGGTTATCCCCATGGGGAGGTTGTTTTGCAGGAAGTTTGAGAGGGCCACTGCCGGGGTTAGCAAGCCTCACCACCTCATTCGCCTGTCCGCCGAGACTAGGCGTGACCTGGCTGTGTGGGCTTCCTTTTTAGAGGAGTTCAATGGGGTGCGCATCTGGCTGGCTCCCGCAGTGGCTAACAGTGAGCTGCAGCTGTTCACGGATGCTTCAGGTTCGGTGGGTTTTGGCTGCTTTTTGGCCGGTCACTGGTGCGCTGAGAAGTGGCCGGGTGACTGGTTTGAAAGGGGTCTCACTAAGGACCTGTTGTTGCTGGAGCTTTTTCCTATTATGGTCTCAATGGAAATCTGGGGCTCACGCTTGGCGAATAGGAGTTTATTGTTCTGGTGCGACAACTTTAGTGCTGTGCATGCGATTAACCATCAGAAGGCCAGGTCCCTGTTAGTCTTACGTCTGTTGGCGCAGCTTTCACTGCAGTGCTTGCGGCATAATATACTGTTTAGGGCTCGCCACGTCCCTGGCGTTGAGAATGAGGTCGCCGATTCCCTCTCCCGTTTCCAATGGCAACGTTTTCGGGAGCTTGTTCCTCAGGCTGATGATGTCGGGGTGCCCTGCCCCTCTTATGTTTGGCAGGTGATCGGGTCAGACTGGACGGGTTAGCCGAATCCTCATTGGCCCCTGCCACCCTTAGGAACTATCGGGCGGCCTGGACAGAATGGGAAGCTTTCGCGGGAGGGGCAGCTCAGTCAGGTAGGCGGGGGCAGCGTCTTTTGCTGTCATTTTTGTGGTCATTGTATTGCACGGGTAGATCCAGGGCAGTGGCTGCGCGCTATTTGGCTGGGATAGCCTTTTTTGCTAGACTCAAAGGTTTGCCCGACTGCACGAAGTGTTTCCTGGTGGTTAAAGCTATGAAGGGCTGGGCGCGCTTGTTTCCAGTTAGCCCTGATTGTCGTAGGCCCATAGATGCGACTCTGCTCCTGTCTTTATTGGATGCAGTAGGTCATTGCGCGGACTCCGCTTTTGAGTCTCTTTTGTTTAGATTAGCCTTTTCCATGGCGTTTCATGGAGCTTTTAGGATTTCTGAGTTAGTTGCCCCAGGTAAATCCCGCGAGGCAGTACTTTTAGTGTCAGATATTCGATTAGATGCGAGGGCATTGTGGTTCAGGATTAGGCGGTCTAAAACTGACCAGTCAGCTAGAGGCAGGTGGTCTTCAATGACTCCGGTTGTTCCGGTCTCCATTTGCCCGGTGGCTTTAGCATCCCTGTATGCGGAGGTCAGGCCTGCCTTGGATGGCTCCTGGCTGTTGCATTATAATGGGTCTCCATTGACGGTTTATCAGTTTCGATGGATGCTGAAGCGCTGCCTTGAACAATTGGGCCTTTCACCGAGGGAGTTTGGTACTCATTCCTTTCGGATTGGGGCTGCTACCTCGGCCGCAGCTGCTGGCTGGCCAGTTAATGACATCAAGTCGTTAGGCAGGTGGCGCTCTGCGAGCTATAGAAAGTATATTAGACCTCACCTCCTGCCCTGAAAGGTGCTTGTGCTCATATGTCATGCCTATGCTTGTATGTTATGCCTGCCTGTGCCTGAATGCTCATTCTGTTCCCCTGCCCTATGTCCATCCTACTCGGGGGCTATCTACGCTCTGCCATTAGGCCAGCGTCCGGAGTTTTTTCGCTTTTTGCATGACCTGACGGACTGAATCTGGCCCTCTAATTTGGTTATAGTTAATTATAGTCCCTCAGCAGGTCCAGTCGTTTTCCTCCGGCCGAGTACACCCGTCATTCCTTTACCTTCCAATACCCCTACCTCCCTTGTTTGTCTCTTTCCCATTGTCTCCCAGTATGGCTCCAATTGTGATTGGAGCATGTCTTATGGCACCTTAATTATTGTGCCTCAATTATGTATATATACAGAATTTTCTTTTTCTTTTGGCAGATCCTCGTAATATGTAAAATGGCCTCACCAAGAATTTAATCTAATCCCCTCTTTTTATATCTGGGAACCGATAGGCAATGGGTCTGGGTAGTCGGCCATTCCTTTGTATACTGGGCAGCTAGGTCAGTCTCTGCAGGTGAAGGTCCAGCCTGTGCCTGCTCCCGGGTGGTTAGGTGGTTAGGTGTCCGGGGTATGTCTTGGAAGGACCTGCGGGCATTCCTGATGGAGAATGTCCGCCGCTACGGGTTGCCTGAAGTTTTGGCTATACATCTGGGTGGCAATGACCTCGGGAAAATGTCCCAATTAGAGCTGCGGCACCTGATCTTAGATGATTTTGCTGTCATTAAATCAGCTTGGCCGTCTTGCACCATTGTTTGGTCCTATGTGATTCCTAGGCTTGCTTGGAGGGGTGCTAGGGACCCCAGGGCGATTGACGAAGCTCGGAAAAAGCTTAATGCGGCCGTTGCTCGTTGGGTGCTGGAGAATGGGGGGGCTGTAGTTCCTCATGCCATGATAAGATTTGGGCGTCAGCACCTATTTAGGCCGGATGGGGTTCACCTGGCGGGTGAGGGTTTGTTTCTGTTTCTGGAGGGTCTGCTAGGTGTGTTAGATTTAGTTGTCTAGATGGTGGCGGGGCGGGGGTATTTTAGTTAAATCCCCCGCTTTGGCGGGAAAGAACGGAAGATTTAATCAATTAGCTCACACCACAGGTTTTGTGGGCGTTTTTATGGCTTGTTTGCGGTGCACTCACCTCTCATTGGCTTAGGCCTTTTCGTTGTATCACCCGTGACGGGGACAGCGTCCCCACCCGGCTGGGTGGGTAGTCAATGTGTGGGTAGAGTTGGATACCGCCTGTATTTTTTAGTTAGGCCAGTTACGTCAGAATTGGGGTGGAGTTACATTTGTGGCCGTTCTTTCTTGGCCACCATTAATTAATTAATTAATCAAATTAATTCAAACAAACAAATTAGCTTAAAAGTTGCTACAGATAAATCAGTTAACAATTTCTGCCAAACCTATGTCTCCGAGTCTTTATTTCAGGTTTAGTTATGTTAAGTTCACATATGTTATGACATGCTTAAGGTACACATGAGATGTTGGGATGTTTAGAGTAACGAAATGCCAACACTTGACATGGAGTGAATTAAACATCCACATCTGCGTGTCACACTGAGAGGCATGTGACTCGGAGAGCCAATAAGGACATAGGTCTGGCAGTGGTGACTGATTGATAATAGCAGGAAGGGGAGGAGGCTTTCTCTTCTTCCTGCAGAATTCCCCGCCCTCCCTTCCCTGTTACTTATCGAGGGTGGTGGGTGTTAATCGAGTTAGCTGATAGGCGGGAAAGAACGGCAGATTTAATCAATTAGCTCACACCACAGGTTTTGGGGGCGTTTTTATGGCTTGTTTGCGGTGCACTCACCTCTCATTGGCTTAGGCCTTTTCATTGTATCACCCGTGTCGGGGACAGCGTCCCCACCCGGCTGGGTGGGTAGTCAATGTGTGGGTAGAGTTGGATACCGCCTGTATTTTTTAGTTAGGCCAGTTACGTCAGAATTGGGGTGGAGTTACATTTGTGGCCGTTCTTTCTTGGCCACCATTAATTAATTAATTAAATCAAATTAATTCAAACAAACAAATTAGCTTAAAAGTTGCTACAAATAAATCAGTTAATAATTTCTGCCAAACCTAAGTAACACCGATGGCTGATTAGGCAGGAGGTGACATAAATCACCGAAGGGCTATCATGCTGCAGGCTAGGAAACAGTTAATGAAGGGACAGTGTGCTGCGTCTGGCAGCCAATGGGTGCAAGGGGAGGAGTAGAGGGTTAGAAGGGTCTTGTGACCAGGGAGTTCAGCCTCTCTTGGAGAATTTTGGGGACTGGTAAGTCGCATTACTGCCTGTCTCCTGATTTATTGGCTTAGGGCTCTCTCTAATTCCAAACTCTTTCTTTTTCTCTACCTATTCTGTCCCTCTTTCTATACCAGTCTTTCCCTATCTCTCACCTTGCGTTTGCAGTCCAGCGGCCTGTCAGCATTGTAGTTATGCCCCGTCCTGCTCGCGTGAGCCGTCCCCCCGCCCGATTGGTGGATGCTGCGAGCGCTGCTCGAGCTTCACCCGCCGCCGGAGCTTCTCCAGGCTCCCGGTGGGGTGGTCAGAGGCGTCCGGCGGGCGCTGGGAGAGCGGGGACGACGGCCGCGAGTGCAGCACGTGGGCTCGCGTCCCCCGCTGATGACGCGGCCGGGGGTTCCGTCGCTAGCGGGCCCCCGGCAATGGCGTCCAGGCGGGGACGTAGCAGCAGGGGGGTTCGCAGCAGTGCTGCGCGGAGCAGGGGAAATAGCAACGCTAACAGCGCTGGGAGTCGTGCAGCAGCGGGCGCTAGGCCCGCGGCTGGACAAAGGACAGGCCAGGCTGCAAGTCAAGCAAACAGCAGGGGGCGGGCCTGCAGGGGCATGGCACGTGGGGGGGGCCCTGGGAGAGGTGCAGGGCGCCCCTCTGGCATCCCCCTGCTGGCAAAACGTGTAGCTGGGGTGTTAGGATCCACAAGGGGCACTGCCCCACCTGCTGGCCGTGCTGCAGGAGGTGGGCCCAGGATTAGGGGAAGCTCAGGGGTTAGTGGGGAGGCGGTGAACCCCCCCCACCCCCTACTACCGCGTGGGCTATGGCCCATTTGCAGGCGGCCAGAAGACAGCGGCTGAGGAGGGCCAGGCTACTGCCTAGGCTCGGGGGAGGGGCAGGTCCCACAAACATTGCGGGGGCAAGGCTGACGGCTACGCCGGCGCAGCCACCGGTTGAGGCTATGCAGGCGGACGATAGGTGGAGACAACTGGTCTCAGTATTAGTTCCCCTGCTAAGTCAGCCGTCACAGCGCTCCCCGCCAGCGATTAGCTCCTCTGCGCAGCTCCCTGGTGTGTCATTCCAACAAGGTGTGGTTCCTGCGCCGTCGGCGGCAGTACTGGCAGTCCCAACGGCTGAAGAGGCATCGACGTCCGGTCTGCAGGTCGGTTCCGGAGGCACGTCCAGTCCGTTGGCCCAGACGTTGGCGGTCGCTGTGGCAGAACCATCAGGTAGGTCTGCACGTAAGGCTAAGCGTCGCAGGCGTAGGTCACACACATCCACTTCTTCTTCCGGGTCCAATTCAGTGACGTCGGGGGAGGAGGGGGGTCGTAGGTCGCGGCGTAGGCATAGACATTCTAGGCGGCGACGCCGCTACTCGCGATCGACCAGCAGGAGCTCTGGCTCCCCGCTTTACCCCAAAGATAATGTGGTGCGCTGCGATTATACAGCCGTGTGCAGGGGTCTGCGGCAGAGCGTGCGTGAGCGGATCATCGAAGGTAAATACGTGAGTTTTTTCACAATGACAGCTCAGGCGGAGAAAGACTATCGCGCGGCGAAGAGAAAAGGGGGTATAGGGGAGGCGGCTTATTGCACTTATCAGCGCTGGCAGTCAGGGCTGTTCATGTTTGCTGCCTGCTATCTTGAAACCAGGCCGCAGGAGCACATGAACATGGTGCGCTATATGCACATGATACACGAAATGTTCATGTCAGATGGCGGCACAGCATGGAAGTCCTATGATGAGGATTTCCGTCATAAACAGTCGGGGTCCGCCATCATAGACTTCGGGTGTAAGGACGTGGAATTGTGGGTGGGGAAAAGGCCCGTGTCCTCCGCCCCAACACCCCCCCCTCCTGCACCTACACCTCCGCCGCCAGCGGCTGGTGTGGTGGCTAGACGGGCCACTCCCCCCTTTCGAGGAGGCGCGGGTGGAGCACCCGCGGGAAGATGCTTTGGTTTTAACGGGGTCGGCTGTAACTTGGGGATGCACTGCAGATTTAAACACGCCTGCGCCCGCTGTTGGGGTCCTCACCCCGTCAAGGATTGCAACCGCGGTAGGCAGGGAGGGGCTCCCCCCAGGCCTGGTGCCGGGGCCGCTCCTCAGTAAGGCCCCCTCCCCAGTTCGGGTGGATCGCATGACCGGATGGTTGAGCGAGTACCCGGATAGACCCAGCGCAATTTTCCTGGAGGAGGGATTCCGTTTAGGCTTCCGCCTCCCTATTAGAGGCTTGGTGAACACGGCGTCCCCCAGGAATTTAAAGTCAGCTATGGAAATGCCCCTTGTAGTGCTCGAGAAAGTGTCCAAGGAAGTAGGTTTGGAGAGGATGGTGGGACCTTTCGCGGCTCCCCCTGTCGGGGAGCTTGTACTCTCCCCGGTGGGGGTGGTCCCGAAAAAGGAGGCGGGTAAGTTTCGGCGTATCCAGCACTTATCCCACCCTCCGGGCTCATCGGTGAACGACGCAATTCCTGAGGATTTGTGCCGGGTCACTTATCAGTCATTCGAGCAGGCTTTGGCCATTGTGCGAAGTTTCGGCGCAGGGGCGTTGCTGGCGAAGATTGATATAGAATCGGCATTTAGGCTGATGCCGCTGCTCCGGAACTCGTTCCGTTTCATGGGCTTTCGGCTACCCACGGGTTATTACGTGGATAGGTGCTTGCCCATGGGCTGTTCGATATCCTGCGCTTATTTCGAACAATTTAGCACTTTCTTGCACTGGTGCGCGCAGAGGGAGTCGGGTGAGCGGGGTTTGGCGCATTATCTGGACGACTTCTTGTGCGTGGGACCGGCTGGTTCCCCGCGTTGCGCAGCGCTACTTGGGGTGTTACAGAGGCTGTTTGGTTTTTTCGGGGTGCCCATAGCCGCCGAAAAGACCGAAGGACCGGTTACTTGTCTTTCATTTCTGGGCATACCGACACGCTGCTCGGATTACTACACTTTGCTTGCAGGGTCATCCCCATGGGACGAGTTTTCTGCAGAAAGCTCGAGCTCGCTATGGCCGGGATCAGACATCCGTTGCATTTTGTGCGCTTATCTGCGGAATTAAAAAGGGATCTCCGGATTTGGAGCTCCTTTTTGGAACATTTCAATGGGGTACTGATATGGCCGGCTCCTCGGCGTAGCAGTGCTCAATTGGAACTGTTCACGGATGCTGCTGGCGGAGCGGGTTTTGGAGCATACCTCCACGGGTCATGGTGCGCCGCCCCATGGCCCGTGGACTGGGCGACTGAAGGCCTTACGAAAAATCTGCTACTGCTGGAGTTGTTCCCCATAGTGGTAGCTCTTGAACTGTGGGGGGATAGCCTGAAGGATTCCTGCATAGTTTTCTGGTGTGATAATCTAGGGGTGGTACAGGCGATAAATCGTCAGGGCTCGTCCTCTATCCCAGTGCTGCGTTTGAGCCTCCGAGCAGGCAGGTAAGACGCCTGGGGCGGCTATGTTGGCTTTTGTCTGGCACATGTATTCACTTAATTTTTCTGTTGCCGCGGTTAGGCGGATATTGTCTGGGGTCTCGTTCTTTTCTTCTCTGTATGGTCGTGCTGACCCGTCTAGGTCATTTTTGGTTTCTAGGGCATTGAGGGGCTGGCAGCGAGCCACTCCGGCAGTATCCGACCGAAGGCGCCTGATCGATATCGCAGTGCTCCCACCGCTGCTGGGTGCCCTCCGGGAAATATGCTACCCTCGTTACGAGGTGCTGCTGTTCCGGTTGGCATACGCAATGGCATATCACGGGGCCTTTAGGATTGGAGAGCTGGTGGCACCGTCCAGGTCTGCCCCGTCGCCTTTGGACGTGACCGATGTGGTGGTCCAAGGGGATGCTGTGTTGTGTCATATGCGACGGTCCAAGACCGATCAGGCTGGAAGGGGGCGGTGGCTGTCTCTGCTCCCATGTGCAGTGGAAGGGGCGTGCCCGGTGGAGTTGGCCCTGGCCTTCCAACCGGTACGCCCCGGGCGCATGGTTGATGCACGAAGACGGGTCCCCGCTTACTAGATACCAGTTCTGTCATGTCCTGGGCCGGGCGCTGGGGGCCTTGGGCCTCGATCCAAAGGAGTTTGGGTCTCATTCCTTTCGGATCGGGGCTGCTACGTCTGCAGCTGCGGGGGGCCGCTCCGACGCAGAGATTCAGTCTCTGGGCCGATGGCGCTCCGCAGTCTTTCGCAGGTACATTCGGCCAACTCTCTCTGTCACTTTGCCGGATCATGGTTCACTGGATGCATAAGCACTCGTCAACCTACTGTGGGGGTCTTGAGGTGTGTTCACATTTCCCCCGGGGGCACAATTCGGCTGATCTCTAATTTGTCATGGCGTACTTGATAGATTACTCCGGGGTGTTGTGTGTTTTGTGCCTCAAGATCTGGTGCCATGGTCCAAACAACTTTTTCTTTTTTCCCTTGTATGATTGTTTGAGTTGTATTTGTTGGTATTGGTCGTGATCATTGTAACCTGTTGCAGGTCGGCAGGATGTCAGGAGCGTGTGGGTCTTGGGGCATTAGTTCGTCCATTGGGCCTCGATGTCACCCTTGGCCTCAGATGTGTGCATGTATCCGGAAGCAAGGACGGTGCGGTGGCTAGGTGTGAGAGGGATGCGTTGGTGTGCATTGCGGGAGCAACTGTCGGGGGCAATGCGGAGATTCGGCACCCCCAGAGTGCTGATAGTACATTTAGGTGGCAATGATGTCGGACAGTCTTCGACACTGGAGTTGCGGTCCCTTATCATCCGGGATCTGCATATTGTGGCGCAGGCCTGGCCATTTTGTAAACTAGTCTGGTCTGCCATGATTCCCAGGCGTGTATGGAGGTCAGCGCGATCTTGCCCACGGGTCGATAGCTCCCGCAAGAAGGTGAATGCAGCCGTGGAAAGATATATGTTGGAAAATGGGGGTGGTGTCATACGCCATGATGGCATCATTTTCCGGAGGGAAGAGCTTTACAGGGAAGACGGTGTGCATTTAAGCACGGAAGGTGTGGCAATGTTTTTGGCCGATATATTTTTATGGTTAAGGTGCTGGTGCTAGGATTTTCTGGTTGGTGGTGGTGCTGCGGCTTAGGGCCTAGCTTGGCGGTAAAGACCGGTCAATTGTGTAGATGGAATGTGTGTAGGTTAGTGGGTGAGCTCTCCAGGCATCGATTGTCACGAGCCATACTTCTATGCACGGAAGATGGCTGCCACCACCGACCCGGGTGGTTGGCTGGGAGAGTTGGTCACCAGCGGTGTGTGAATGGTATGGTGATCCTACCCCACCCCCTTTTTCTTTAATCTGACCGTTCTTTAGTGCCACCACCAATATTTATAGTCATTAGTCCGTTGTCGAAATAAATTTGACATTCGTTATTTGAAATGCCAGCACTTGTGTCCGTGTCGTTATTTGTAGATAAGCTATAGTTAAGTGTTAAGGGTTTAAGCATGAGAGTACCGATGGTGAATTTATGTCTCCGAGTCTTTATTTCAGGTTTAGTTATGTTAAGTTCACATATGTTATGACATGCTTAAGGTACATCCCACATAAGATGTTGGGATGTTTAGTGATGTACTAATATTGCACTTGCTATGGGGGTCTGCTTTAAGTTTTTTATTTTATTTTAACATGTGCTTGGTGCAATGTGCAGCCATGCTGCATGCTTTTAAGGGGAGCTAGGGTGTTGTGTGGGGTGCCCTTCATGCTTTGGGCGTGTTTGTGTGTCCCCATTTCAAATTGACTGCAGCCTAAAAAAAAAGACATTACAAAAAAAAAAAAAAACCTGCAGCCAATTTGAAATGGGGGCCCTGGGTCACGCCTACAGCATGTCGGGATCCCCCTCACCACACCCCAGCTTCCCTGAAAGGCATGCCTGCACTGCGCACCCCTTTTGGGTTTTGTCTCACCCCTAAATGTCATTTTGCATACTTGCCAGTTGTTTGTTTTTTCTTCCCATTAGTTGTTGGGGTGCAATGTGCAGCCATGCTGCATGCTTTTTAGGGGAGCTGGGGTGTTGTGTGGGGTACCCTTCATGCTTTGGGCGTGTTTGTGTGTCCCCATTTCAAAATGACTGCAGCCCCCCAAAAAAGACATAAAAAAAACAACAACCTGCAGCCATTTTGAAATGGGGGCCCTGGGTCACGACTAAAGCATGTCGGGATCCCCCCCACCACACCCCAGCTTCCCTGAAAGGCATGCCTGCACTGCGCACCCCTTTTGGGTTTTGTCTCACCCCTAAAACAAAAACCTGCAGCCATTTTGAAATGGGGGCCCTGGGTCACGCCCAAAGCATGTCGGGATCCCCCTCACAACACCCCAGCTTCCCTGAAAGGCATGCCTGCACTGCGCACCCCTTTTGGGTTTTGTCTCACCCCTAAATGTCATTTTGCATACTTGCCAGTTGTTGGTTTTTTCTTCCCATTAGTTGTTGGGGTGCAATGTGCAGCCATGCTGCATGCTTTTTAGGGGAGCTGGGGTGTTGTGTGGGGTGCCCTTCATGCTTTGGGCGTGTTTGTGTGTCCCCATTTCAAAATGACTGCAGCCCCAAAAAAAAGACATTTAAAAAAAAAAAAAAACCTGCAACCATTTTGAAATAGGGGCCCTGGGTCACGCCCAAAGCATGTCGGGGTCCCCCTCACCACACCCCAGCTTCCCTGAAAGGCATGCCTGCACTGCGCACTCCTTTTGGGTTTTGTCTCACCCCTAAATGTCATTTTGCATACTTGCCAGTTGTTGGTTTTTTCTTCCCATTAGTTGTTGGGGTGCAATGTGCAGCCATGCTGCATGCTTTTTAGGGGAGCTGGGGTGTTGTGTGGTGTGCCCTTCATGCTTTGGGCGTGTTTGTGTGTCCCCATTTCAAAATGACTGCAGCCCCAAAAAAGACATAAAAAACAAAACAAAACCTGCAGCCATTTTGAAATGGGGGCCCTGGGTCACGCCTAAAGCATGTCGGGATCCCCCCACCACACCCCAGCTTCCCTGAAAGGCATGCCTGCACTGCGCACCCCTTTTGGGTTTTGTCTCACCCCTAAATGTTATTTTGCATACTTGCCAGTTGTTGGTTTTTTCTTCCCATTAGTTGTTGGGGTGCAATGTGCAGCCATGCTGCATGCTTTTTAGGGGAGCTGGGGTGTTGTGTGGGGTGCCCTTCATGCTTTGGGCGTGTTTGTGTGTCCCCATTTCAAAATGACTGCAGCCCCAAAAAAAAGACATTTAAAAAAAAACAAAAACCTGCAGCCATTTTGAAATGGGGGCCCTGGGTCACGCCCAAAGCATGTCGGGATCCCCCTCACCACACCCCATCTTTCCTGAAAGGCATGCCTGCACTGCGCACCCCTTTTGGGTTTTGTCTCACCCCTAAATGTCATAAACTCACCATCGGGTATCCCCCTGGCCCCACTTGTCCGTTGATACACTTAAATACAACTTATATATAACCTTATCTAAACTTAACCTAAAATAAAGACACGACACAAGTGCTGGCGTTTCAAAAACAGAATGTCAAATTTATTTGACAGTTAAACGAAGACTATGAATGGTGGCAGCGCCAAAGAACGGTCATTATAGGAAAGGTGGGGTTAAAGATCACTAAATCATACATACAACGCTGGATGACCACTCTCCCTGGTCAGCCACCAGGCCTGGTGGTGACGGCCATCCCCCGGGCAGAAGCGTGGCCCATGACAATCGTTGTCGAGGGAGAGTGCACCCCACTACCTACACACATACAGAGTTCTTAAAGCATGACCGTTCTTTACCGCCGCCGAAGAGGAAAAGAAAACAGGGAAGGGTGGGTGGGGCTTCTTGGACAGGGGTTGATCACTCTAAACTCGTGATCATTCCTACCCTGCTTAGACCCTCCCCCTGCTCTGATAGGCCTTGTGCCCATCCTCATTACCATAGCCATGTGACCAACAGCAGAGTGTAGCCTGTGAGAACCCTTAGTGGTTTATGTCACTTCAGGCTTATTCAGCCTTCTGTGTTTCTTAAACTCACCATCGGGTATCCCCCTGGCCCCACTTGTCCGTTGATACACT
The DNA here is from genome assembly GCF_055691185.1 of Crinia signifera. Lineage (NCBI taxonomy): Eukaryota > Metazoa > Chordata > Amphibia > Anura > Myobatrachidae > Crinia > Crinia signifera. The sequence goes on along the minus strand of NC_139219.1, from coordinate 118,597,476 downwards.
TAAATACAACTTATATAAAACCTTATCTAAACTTAACCTAAAATAAAGACACGACACAAGTGCTGGCGTTTCAAAAACAGAATGTCAAATTTATTTGACAATTAAACTAAGACTATGAATAGTGGCGGCGCCAAAGAACGGTCATTATAGGAAAGGTGGGGTTAAAGATCACTAAATCATACATACAACGCTGGATGACCACTCTCCCTGGTCAGCCACCAGGCCTGGTGGTGACGGCCATCCCCCGGGCAGAAGCGTGGCCCATGACAATCGTTGTCGAGGGAGAGTGCACCCCACTACCTACACACATACAGAGTTCTTAAAGCATGACCGTTCTTTACCGTCACAGCCAGGCCCTAGGCCGCAGCCACCGCCACCACTAATAAAACGCTCAGCACCGTGCCGCTAACCAGGCAAAAATGTTGCCTAAAAACAGAGCCATACCCTCCGGGCTCAAATGCACGCCATCGCTCCTGTACAGCTCAGGGCGCTGGAAGCTGATGGCGTCGTGTCGAATGACACTCCCGCCGTTAGCTAACAGGTATCTTGCCACCATAGAGTTCACCTTTTTGCGTGAACGCTCGATGCTGGTGCATGATCTCGCTGTCCTCCATACTATCCTGGATATCATGAAGGACCACACTAACATACATGACGGCAACACCTGGGCAATGATGTGAAGGTCCCGGACAATCATGAAGCGCAGCTCCAGGACGGATCCCCGTCCAAGGTCATTCCCGCCTAAGTGGAATATAATGACCTCCGGGACCCCAAACTGCTTCACGGCACGAATCATTTGGGCCTGCAGTGCACACCACCTCATGCCCCTCACTCCTAACCACCTAACCTCCCCAGCTTGCGGAAACATGCATACGTCAGAGGCGATTTCCGCCTGCGAGGCCCAGTACACAAACGAATGGCCCAACATCCACACGGACTTAACGTCCCGTCGATCTGAAATATGCATACAAGAGGTTAGTTAGTCGGAGAAAGGCTTATCGTTGCACTCACACGCTAAACAGGTTATGGAGATAGGGAGGAGGAAAAACCGTGGCCGACCAGCTCTTGAGGCACAAAACACACCGCCCGGAGTAAACTACCAAGTACGCCATGCCAGATTGTAATTATAGCCGAATTGTGCCCCCGGGCGAATGTGAAAACACACCTCAAGGCCCCCACTGGAAGTTGGCGAGCGCTTATGCGTCCAGTCGACCATGGTGATCAGTGATAGATAAAGACGGACGAATGTACCTTCGGAATGCTGCCGAGCGCCATCGACCCAGAGATTGAATCTCTGCGTTGGAGCGGCCCTCCGCAGCCACCGAGGCCGCCGAGGTAGCAGGCCTATGGCCTCCAGCGCCCGTCCCAAGACGTGACCAAACTGGTATTTGGTGAGAGGCGACCCGTCCTCGTGCATCAACCACGCACCAGGCAGATTCGGGCGCGCCTGTGTCAAGGCCGTAGCCAGCGCCACAGGGCACGCCCCCTCCACCGTACATGGGAGCAGGGACAGCCATCTCCTCCTACCGGCCTGATCTGTCTTGGATTGTCGCAGGTGACAAAGCACCGAATCCTCCTGGACCACTAAATCGTCCACGGACAAAGGTGAAGGAGCCCGTTTCGATGGAGCCACCAGCTCTCCAACCCTGAAGGCCCCGTGATACGCCATTGCAAACGCCGTTCGGAACAAAAGGACCTCGTAGGCAGGCCAACAAATGTCCCCTAGGGCGTCCAGCAAAGCTGGAAGCAATGCCATATCAATCGGGCGTCTCCGGTCTGGGAGCGCAGGCGAGGCCCTCCGCCAGCCACGTAATGCTCTCGACACCAAAAACGACCGGGACGGGTCCGTCCTACCCTGCAAAGCAGAAAAGAAAGACACCCCTGCCAGTATCCTGCGCACGGAGGCGACAGAACGACCTAATGAGTATAAACTCCAAACGAAGGCCACCATGGCCGCATTAGGTGTCTTACCTGTTTGAGGGGCAGACAGCCGAAACTGTTCCCACTCCTGCCAACCTGCACGATAGCATTGCAGCGTCATGGGCGCAATAGCCCGCATGGCTATCCCCTCCATTCCGGCCTGATCATCTGCCAAACATAAGAGGGACAACATTCACCAACGGGAGAAGCATGAGGTGCCAGGGCCCAGAACTTAACCCAGTCAGCCCTGGACAAGGCGTCCGCCACGGAGTTCTCCACTCCGGGAAGCATTTTAAAACCAGCCGCGCTAAGAGGCGAACCACTGGAAGGGAGGCGGAACCCTGGCGGTTGATCGCGTGCACCACTCCCAAGTTATCGCACCAGAAAACAATGCTAGCATTGCGCAGCCAGTCGCCCCAGATCTCCAAAGCTACCACTATGGGGAGTAGTTCGAGGAGCAGCAAGTTTTTAGTGAGGCCCTCTGTGACCCACTCCGGAGGCCACGGTGCGGCGCACCATGACCCGTCCAGGAAGGCTCCAAAGCCCACCCCTCCGGCGGCATCAGTGAACAATTGTAGTTGCTGATTGTCGCAGGGGGGGGAAGGCCATATGAGGACCCCTATTAAACTGTTCTAAGAAGGAGAGCCACACGCGCAGGTCCCTCTTCAGTTCGGCTGAAAGCCGGATGAAGTGTAAGGGGTGTCTTATGCCAGAGACGGATCTCTCAAGTTTTCTACAGAAAACCCGTCCCATGGGAATCACCCTGCACGCAAAATGTAGCAGACCCAACAAAGACTGCATCTGGCGCAACTGCAGCTTACCTGTGGAGAGTGCGAGGGCTATCGCCGCCCGCAAATGGGACAGTTTGTCAAGGGGAAGCCTGCAGCACCCGGCAACGGTGTCGATCTCGATGCCCAAGAAGGAAAGGCAGGAAACCGGCCCCTCCGTCTTGTCAACTGCCACCGGTACCCCTAGATACTGAAACAGGCCCTGCATGTATGCGAGCAAAGCTTCGCAGCGCGATGATTCCGCGGGACCCACACACAGGAAATCATCCAGGTAGTGGGCCACCCCGGACTCCCCTGATCCCTTAACAACGCACCAGTGTAGAAAGCTACTGAAGCGTTCGAAGAAAGCGCAGGAGATCGAGCAGCCCATGGGCAAGCACCTGTCCACATAAAAGCCTGCGGGGAGGCGAAAGCCCATGAACCGAAACGACTCCGGGTGCAGGGGGAGGAGGCAAAAGGCCGACTCGATGTCGATCTTTGCCAGCAGCGCACCAGGGCCAAAACCCCGAACCATTGTCAAAGCCTGTTCGAAAGATTGGTACCGAACCCGGCACAATTCTTCGGGGATGGCGTCATCCACCGAGCTGCCAACAGGATGCGACAGGTGTTGAATGAGCCGATACTTACCCGGGGCCTTCTTGGGAACCACTCCCACTGGGGATAAAACTAAATTGGCCACTGGGGGGAACTGGAAAGGACCTATCATCCTACCCAGTGCAACCTCCTTAGCAACCTTATCCAAGACCACCCCGGGCATCTGTATGGCGGATTTTAAATTTCGGGGCGACGAGGTCGACACCTCCCCGTCAATGGGGAGGCGGAAACCCACGTCAAATCCCGACCGCAAGAAGGAAGCCTCCTCCTCTCTGGGGTATGCCGCCAGCCAACTGGCCATGCGATTGAGCCTAACTGGGGAAGGGGCCTTAGTGAGGGTGTCCCCCTGCCGCTTGAGCAGCTGGAGGGCCTCCCTGCTTTCCTTTTTTGCAGTCCTTAGCCGTGTGGGGGCCCCAACACTTAGCGCAGCAGTGCTTGTATTTGCATCGCGCACCCAGGGAACAGCCCGCCCCGTTGTATGCGTAGCATCGACCAGCGGAGGATCCCCCGGCCCCCCCTCCTGCGCGAAAGGGCGCCGTGGCCTTCTTTGGAGGAGGGGTGGGGGCAACGGTCGGTGGAGCTGCAGGTTTTGGGCCCATCCAAATCTCTACATCTTTGCAACCTAGGTTCATGATTGCCAAACCCGACTGTTTCCTTCTGAAACTCTCGTCATAGGAGCGCCATGTCGAGTCCCCATCAGTAAGGAACATAGCATGAATCATGTGCATGTAATGCACCATATTCATGTGTTCCTGGGGCCTAGTTTCCAGGTAACAGGCGGCAAACATGAAGAGGCCCGCTTGCCACCGGTGGTAGGTGCAAAAAGCCTCCTCCCCAATCCCCCCTTTTCGCGTTGCTGCGCGGTAATCCTTCTCATCCTGGGCTGTCATTTTAAAGAAATTTACATATTTCCCGTCCCTAATTCGCTCCTGTACGCTGCGTCTCAGGCCCCTAAGCACAGCGGTATTTTCGCAATGCACCACCTGACCTCTAGGGTACAGGGGGGACCCTGAACTGCCACTGGAGCTGGAATGGCGGCGACGTCGCCCGTGGCGACGCCGACGTCTCCGCGATTTACGTACTCCCTCCTCCCCGGACGTAGCGGAGTCCGAACGCCCGGAGGATGAGGAGGAGGTGCGGGAGTCCCTACGCCTGCGCCGCTTGCTCTTCTTTATTGACCCACCTGAGGTGCCGTCCCGAGGCACAAGGCTCAACTCCAAAGGTCCACCTTGTGTAAGAGCATCCGTGGAGGCTGGCCGGACAGCTGCAGCCGCGGATGTGGAAGCTTCTGGAGTGTGTGTACCACCGGCTCCCATCGTTGTTTGGGCCGTCACGCTGGGCAAGATGGAGGGGGAAGGGGGGTTGCCACGGAGGAAGACGCCACATTTGGAGCCTGCCCCAAAAAAGATGACAGTAGCGCCAGGAACTGTCGCGCATCCTCCCCCTCCAGAGGAGTTCGGGGACCCGGGGCTGCCTGAGCTACAGATGGGGCCACGCTGGTGAAAGCCCGCCCCCGGTGGACCGCTGAGGGACCCTCCTAGCCGCCTGCAATAAACGCCTCCTAGCAAGGCGCAATGACAAAGCCGTCATTCTCCCTGTCCTAGCGGGGGTGGCAGTGGGGGCACCCACTGTCAGGGGTACCACCTGTATATTGCCCCCCCTGGTCATGCCAGCACCCGTCATAGGGGGCTGTCTATCCCTCCCCCCGGGCTCTGCGCGTCTACTGCCCATCCTGGAAGCGTTTGAAGTGCGCCCCCTGCCCCTTGTCCCTAAGGACTGTCTGCCCACTGCAGGGTGAAGCGGGGAACTATCGGGGGCCACAGGCGCGACCAGGCCTGAATCAGGCCCCGCCTGGCGGGTGCCTGACCTGGTCACCGCCCGCTGAATGCCCCTGTTACTGTGCGGGGAACTAGTATATGTTGCAGGTGCGATCAGGCCTGAATCAGGCCCCGCCTGGCGGGTGCCTGACCTGTCCGCCGCCTGCTGCATACATGAGCCACGCGGGCGGCGGGTGCTCAGCCCGCGCCCGCGACTAATTGCACCACGGGCGCTACCCCTGCCCGACCCCCCTGCTGCAGGAGAAGCCGCGGCGCCACGGCCGCGGCTTCTCCTAGCGTGTGACGTGACCGGACGCCCGGCCGCGTCATCACCATGCGCCCCAGCCAGATCGTCGCGCCCACGTGCGCTAGACGCCGCCGGTCCCCGCCGCGCCCCCCCCCCCCCCCCCCGGGCCACAGGACCCGGCGGGGCGGCTGAGCCGGACACAGCAGGCCCCCCACACGTAAACGCTGCATCTGCAAGGCGTGCAGGCGGTTGTGATGTTCTGGACGGCCGGGGCATGCTGGACATAAAAGGTAGCAAAACGGATACAGAGGGGACAGAAATATGAGCAGCGCTAGCTATAGAAAGAGAAGAAATGAGAGGAAAGATTAGACAGTGTGTAATTTCAGCGCAAAAACCTGACTTATAGGAGAAGCTGCCTGGAGGTCTTGCCTGGTCAGTAGCTTCTTGGACAGGGGTTGATCACTCTATACTCGTGATCATTCCTACCCTGCTTAGACCCTCCCCCTGCTCTGATAGGCCTTGTGCCCATCCTCATTACCATAGCCATCTGACTAACAGCAGAGTGTAGCCTGTGAGAACCCTTAGTGGTTTATGTCACTTCAGGCTTATTCAGCCTTCTGTGTTTCTTTTTGCATACTTGTCAGTTGTTGGTTTTTTCTTCCCATTAGTTGTTGGGGTGCAATGTGCAGGCATGCTGCATGCTTTTTAGGGGAGCTGGGGTGTTGTGTGGGGTGCCCTTCATGCTTTGGGCGTGTTTGTGTGTCCCCATTTCAAAATGACTGCAGCCCCAAAAAAAAGACATTTAAAAAAAACAAAACCTGCAGCCATTTTGAAATTGGGGCCCTGGGTCACGCCTAAAGCATGTCGGGATCCCCCCCACCACACCCCAGCTTCCCTGAAAGGCATGCCTGCACTGCGCACCCCTTTTGGGTTTTGTCTCACCCCTAAATGTTATTTTGCATACTTGCCAGTTGTTGGTTTTTTCTTCCCATTAGTTGTTGGGGTGCAATGTGCAGCCATGCTGCATGCTTTTTAGGGGAGCTGGGGTGTTGTGTGGGGTTCCCTTCATACTTTCGGCGTGTTTGTGTGTCCCCATTTCAAAATGACTGCAGCCCAGAAAAAAAGACATTTAAAAAAAAAAAAAACCTGCAGCCATTTTGAAATGGGGGCCCTGGGTCACGCCCAAAGCATGTTGGGATCCCCCTCACCACACCCTAGCTTCCCAGAAAGGCATGCCTGCACTGCGCACCCCTTTTGGGTTTTGTCTCACCCCTAAATGTCATTTTGCATACTTGCCAGTTGTTTGTTTTTTCTTCCCATTAGTTGTTGGGGTGCAATGTGCAGCCATGCTGCATGCTTTTTAGGGGAGCTGGGGTGTTGTGTGGGGTGCCCTTCATGCTTTGGGCGTGTTTGTGTGTCCCCATTTCAAAATGACTGCAGCCCCCAAAAAAAGACATTTAAAAAAAAAACAAAAACCTGCAGCCATTTTGAAATGGGGGCCCTGGGTCACGCCCAAAGCATGTCGGGATCCCCCTCACCACACCCCAGCTTTCATGAAAGGCATGCCTGCACTGCGCACCCTTTTTGGGTTTTGTCTCACCCCTAAGGCGCCCAAGGGATTATATTGGTTACCCTTTATTGTTACCCTTACATAACTTCCTAGAAATAATTCACGCGGACACCTTATCTAAAAATAAGACTCAGACAACCATGGCATAAGTTTAAAATGGTCAAGTAATTTATTTAGGTGGTATGACCCTTGTTAGTCTATCAAAGGGATGGCCAAGACAGCACTTGAGACCAGCACCAGTCAGAGGTGTATGTCAATGGCAGCGACTGCGTCGCTCCAATCTAACAAACACACCCCTTACGTAAGGTACAGCCTGCACCGTGACGGCTCCCCGCCCCCTCTAAGGTAGGGCGCGGACACCTCAAGGAAGTGCCCACCGTCCCCGCTCATTTTGGGACTCGCCCACCGTCCTGGCAAGGGGGGGGTAATACCGCACGGTGACCACCTGACACCTCACCCGACTGCTGGTCGAGAGCGCCTTCTCGACGATTTTTAAACTAAATTAAATTTAACCGAATTGTTTGGACAGCCCGAAGGCAATGAGCACCAGAGAGAGGAAAGAAAAGAAGGGATGGGAGGGTGGGAATCCGGATTCCAAGAGGAAGTTCCTCCCCCAAGCTGGACCCTATATACCCCACTTAAGCTACCTCCCCTCCTGGTGCTGATTGGCCCCTATGCACCACATGCTAACTTGCCTAAGAATTACACCCTGCTCTGTGTTGCATATGCATCTACGTTTAACCCCCAAATCCCCGGGCTCTTAACTGCACTCTGGCCTATGCAGCCTTCGTTTTGCCTAAGGCGCCCAAGGGATTATATTGGTTACCCTTTATTGTTACCCTTACATAACTTCCTAGAAATAATTCACGCGGACACCTTATCTAAAAATAAGACTCAGACAACCATGGCATAAGTTTAAAATGGTCAAGTTATTTATTTAGGTGGTATGACCCTTGTTAGTCTATCAAAGGGATGGCCAAGACAGCACTTGAGACCAGCACCAGTCAGAGGTGTATGTCAATGGCAGCGACTGCGTCGCTCCAATCTAACAAACGCACCCCTTACGTAAGGTACAGCCTGCACCGTGACGGCTCCCCGCCCCCTCTAAGGTAGGGCGCGGACACCTCAAGGAAGTGCCCACCGTCCCCGCTCATTTTGGGACTCGCCCACCGTCCTGGCAAGGGGGGGGGTAATACCGCACGGTGACCACCTGACACCTCACCCGACTGCTGGTCGAGAGTGCCTTCTCGCCACTGCCAAGGCTCCCCAGACCTAACACAAGGTCGCCCGGGACCAGGCCCGCCACCCCTCAACTAGACCTAATGCCTTACTGTTGCCGAGTTACACCAGAAAAGATGTCGCCCAGGAAAACTTCCATGCCCGCGTCAGACAGGTGGACCCCATCTGACCTAAACAGGTGGGCCGACTCCCTAACTATCGTGGGGTGCCGCACTGCCCTGCCCCCCATGGCGTTTACCCTCCTGGTAACAGCGTGGTTCACCTTTCGCCTTGCCCTATCTATGGCAACTGCATTCCTGCAGCCCCGCCACTGAAGCCGGGGGACAATATCAGACCACACTATCAGCACTCCTGGCCAAAGGGCCGCAATGCGCTCAAGGTCAGCCGTTATGCTGCAAATTAGGGAGAGCCCCGTATTTTTAACCAGGTCGTTGCCCCTAGATGTATTATCAATGTGTCGGGGGGCACTGAACTGCGGGCCTTGGAAACTAGTAGGCTATAAAGCCCACCCCACTGAAGTCCCCTAACCCCGAACCACTGCACTGAGTCAGCTCGTAGCAAGCCTAAAGCTCTGGAGGCCATGGGATGCCTGGCCGCCCAAAAAATATATGAGTGGCCCACTACCCAAACCCTCCCCTGATGTGATGAGGAAAGGGAAAAGGCTGAAAGAGAAAAAACCTAACGTTAACATTAATATAATATACACTGTAACACAACCAGAATACAGTAAACAGCCCAAGTGAAGGTGAAAAACTTAAAAAACCTCCGGTGAACTTTGGTGACAGCCGAATTGAATTAGTTCTATCTCAGAGGAAAAAGTAAAAAATTCACTCCACACCGTCGATTCCGGAACGCTAGCCGTTCCAGAACCGATTGTAAACTTACGTTTTCGGGCTGGCGCAACAGGCGCATTCTACAACTTATCTACCTTATCTATCTTATCTAATCTTATATACTTCTTATAAGCCGATGACTTCCACCTCCCTACCTTCTGTATGGCAGAGGGTGGAAGCCCCGCCGCCGCTGCGCATGTTGTGGCCCCTATGCGAAAGGAGTGTGTCCCATAATCCTGAGCCCTCAGGCCTATGCCGGTCAAGCACCGTCTAAACACAGCCCCGAACTGAAACCGGGTGAGGGGCACACCATCTGTGTGCACCAAAAACTGCATGGCTCCAACCGGCCTAAGAGACATGAAGTCCCTGCACAATGCTACAGGACAAATGGCTTGGTTCACACTGGATCGCAGGGTGGCCCAACTACCCTTCCCCAACTGGTCTGTTTTGGATCTCTGTATCCTACACAGGACGTGGTCCTCATGGAGAACCACGTCCTCCGACCTAAGACCAGACTGGGCCTTCTTGCTCGCAGCTACCAGCTCCCCAATCCTGAATGCCCCGAAGAAGGCGAATGAAAAGGCCACCTTCAGGAGCGCAGCCTCAAAGGGGCTATCGGCCACCCTATCCAGACTTGCTACTAGCTCCCCTAGCATGCGCTCATCTATAGGCCGCCGAGTGTCAGGAGGCACCGGACGCTGCTTAGCCCAGCCCCTCAAAGCCTTGGCCAATACAAAAGAGGCTGTGGGATCCTGCTCCCCTCTCAGCCTGCTGTGGAATGCTATACCTGCCAAAGCCGCCGTCATAGCCGACTTTGATCTGCCTCTTACATAATGGCCCCATACGAATGCGAGTAACCGGTCCTCAACCGACTTACCGCTAGCGTCAGGCGCAGACTGAAACTCCTCCCAGTCCCTCCAGGCCGCCTCGTAAGCCCTGCGGGTTGAGGGCGCCAGTGACAGCAGTGCCAAACCTTTCATGCCGATTCTATGATCTGCCATACAAGATTTGGACACCTAAGCCCCAGGGGTGACGCTTCAGGAGCAAGCTCCCGAAACTTTGTAAACTGAAACCTAGACAGGGCATCAGCGATAGTGTTCTCTATGCCTGGGACATGTCTAGCCCTAAAATGTATATTGTTCTTCAGACAATGAAGCACAAGGTAACGCAGTAACCTGAGGGCCTCTGGGGAAGCCGCCCTCTGATTGTTAATTGCGTGTACCACCCCCAGGTTGTCGCACCAGAACACTATGTTCTGATTTGCCAATTCCGCTGCCCACAGCTGCACTGATACTATGATGGGGAACAGTTCCAGCAGCAGAAGATTGACCGTGAAACCCCTGTCAATCCAAGACTGTGGCCACCGTGAGACGCACCATTCCCCCTGGAAATAAGCCCCAAATCCCGTGGAGCCAGCAGCATCTGTGAAGAGCTGCAGTTCCTTGCTGGATTCGGGCTCTGTGGGCCATATAAGCTCTCTATTAAATTGCCCCAGGAATGCGGACCACACTTCCATGTCGTCTCGCATTTCCCGTTACAGCCTGACCGTGTGGTGGGGGTCCCGAACCCCCGCCGTGGCCCTCTCGAGCTTGCGGCAAAATACCCTCCCCATGGGAATGATGCGGTAAGCAAAATTAAAGGACCCCACAGTAGCGCACGCAGGGGGGGTTTCCGAGTACCCAGAAACCCCCCCAAGGAGTCTAAGTGCCCTAGGCTGAAAGCTAAGGATCCCCTCTTTCCATGAGTACAAGAATTTTTAAAATCGGACCTTGGGAACCGGAGATATCTGACTTCAAAGAAGTGGTCCCCATCCAAGCCTGTTAATTGCTCTTCCCAGTAAGATATTTCAGGTTCTCTCTGACTTAGAGTTTTTCTGAGGGTATATTCCAAAAGCTGGGACTCTCCCCCTTTGAAGGACACTAGCAGCTTGTCTCTACTGTTCCCAGAACCAGAGATATCAGCCTTCCAGCAGCTGGTTACTGCTCCAGCTCCACACACCTGGTATGTAGTTTTATATACTCGTTGGTGGATTGCTCTGCCTCCTGAAATCTGATCCCCTAGTCCCCAATACCATTTAGTAGGGAGGATTCTCTAGTTTTTAATTACATTAAAATCTAAGAAATCTATTTCTGGGAACTGGAGATATCTGCAGTCAAGCAAGTTGTCCTCCCACCAGAAAATTATGAGTATTAAGCCCACTCCACTATACACCCCTCCTCTGCATATTAAACATCCTCTACAACCCTGGAAGTTATGCATCAGGGCCCCTTCATTCAGCCCAATGCCCCCATCTCCCACCATCTGTGCAGTAAAGGGGTAATTAGTGGAAATTACTGATCCAGGCCCTACATGCTGAGCGGTCGATATAATACCCCATACCTCCCGCGCGAGCGTCCGAAAAGGGGGCGGGGCGTATGCAAATGAGGGTGCGGCTTATGCTAATTAGCCACGACCTCATTTTCATACGAGAATAGACGCTGTGCGCATACGCACAGCGTCTATTCTACTAGATTGGGGGGTCTCCCAACTGCCACCCCCCGCAGCGGGACAATGCCTGCCGCGGGTGGGACAGCGGGACAGGACCCGAAAATCGGGACTGTCCCTCTAAAATCGTGACAGTTGGGAGGTATGATACCCCCTACCACCCGCAGGACATCAAAGCATATACTGGGTCACCTAAGTGTCCATCTCCATGCTTTGCTCCGCCCCTCTGGAAACCCCCTTCTGAAAATCCTGCGTTTGCCCCTGCCCCAGCAGGGACTGCAATAGTCTCAGCTGTATCCTCTTTTTCTGCAAGCACTCAACTATTAACCCCTGAAGCTTTGTCACCTTATCCTCGGGCAAACGGCAGCACCCCGCAGCCGAGTCTATTTCTATACCCAGGTAAGATAGGACCCTAGTGGGTCCCTCCGTCTTATCCGCAGCTATAGGGACCCCCAGCTCCTCCAGCAGGGAAACCGCCCGGGACAATATATGGGCGCATGTGCCGTCATCTCCTGGTCCCACAAAGAGAAAGTCATCCAGGTAATGGGCTACGCCCGCACAGCCTGTACTGCTCTGTATGCACCAGTGCAAGAACGTGCTGAATTTCTCGAAGTAGGAGCAGGAGACAGAACAGCCCATCGGTAAGCACTTGTCTATGTAAGAGCCCCCATCTAGCCTGAAGCCCATGAACCTGAAGGACTTAGGGTGCAATGGGAGGAGCCTAAACGCGGATTCAATATCCAGCTTGGCCATAAGTGCTCCTTGGCCGAAACCCCGGACTATGTCTAGTACCTCGTCAAATAGCTGGTACTGCACACTACAGAACTCATCAGGGATGGCGTCGTTTATAGACGCGCCATGGGGGTGTGACAGGTGCTGTATCAACCTGTACTTGCCCGGGGTCTTCTTAGGGACCACCCCGAGAGGGGAAAAACACATGTCGGGGAGGGGGTTCCCTTGGAAGGGGCCCGCCATCCTGCCCAGGGCCACTTCAGCCTGGACCTTCTGGCGGACCACCTCTGGAAAATCCCTGGCTGACTTGAGGTTCCTAATGCAGGAAACTCTGATTTCGTCAGGGATGGGGAGGGGGAAACCAAAACTAAACCCGTCTAACAAAAACCGTGCGTCAGCCCTGTTAGGGTACGCCATTAACCTACGGGCCAGGGCGTTTACCACAATTGGGGAAGGGGCCTTACTTTCCGCCAGTGCCGGCGTCCCCGTGATCCCCGCCTTTGGCCGCTGACCTACAGGATTTGGAGGGGTGCCCCGCCCCCCCGCAGTTACTGCAGTCGTGACGGAAGCGGCACTTGGCGCCCCTGTCACATTTGCCTTCGTTGTATGCAAAGCACTTCCCTTTGCCGCCGGTTTTGGAACCGGGTTTGGCCGCAGGAAATGGCTTCCTGCCCGATGTGTCTGAGCTATGCTGCCCTTTGCCTATGACCTCGAGCCATATCTCCACGTGCTTGCAGCCCATGGGCATGACCCTTGACCCGGCGTGAGCGAGGCGGAACTTCTCATCGTAGTTCCACCACGCCTGCCCTTTATAATCCGTGTACGTCTCGTTCACAAGGAACAGGTAGCGTAAGACGTTCCCGTGCTCCCCAGGCCTTGTGCTCAGGTAACAAGAGGAGAAGATTAGAAAGCCCTTCAGCCAATTGTGGAAGCCTTTAAAGGCCGCCTCGCTACCACTTCCCCCCTTCTTGGCTGCCTCAAAATCTTTTTTCATGTCGACTGTCAGTGTAAAGAAGTCGACAAACTTTCCCCTTTTTATCTTATCCTTTATCCCCTTACGCAGGCCCCTGGCCATGGCGGTGTTGGTGCAATGGACCATATCGCCTGCCGTGGTCGCTACTTCTGGCTCCGCCTCTTTCCTAGCCCGCTTAGTGCCACCCACTTTTTTCGCAACCGCGCGCGCAACCATTTTTGCAAACTTGCGCGGGCGCTTGGGGGACCCAGACTCGTCACTACTAGCCGAGGAATGGGAGGAAGAGGATGCACACTCTGATGTATTATCATTCTCACCATCTCCAGAGGCTTCGCCTTGGACCACGGGATCCACCCGTGCTGTGGCCCCCGTCCCTGCGGAAGTGGATGCTTCTGCCCTTGACGTGGACGCCGGAGTCTCAGTTGTCCTGGGAGCAGCTGGTGCCGGGACCCTGGGTGTGGCTGGAGCCGCCACCGGTGTTGCTGGCCTGGATTCCGGAACCCTCCTGGACCCTTCTGCGTCCTCTTCCTGGGACGATCCCCCGAAAATGCCACTCCTGCCACCGACAGAGGATACCTCAGGAGAGAAAGGTGCAGTGTTAGGACCATATCCTGAGCCCGTCACCCTCACTGACCCTCCCGCTGCTGTACCAGAGCTCCCCAGGCCCCCAGTCGCATAAACCTGGTTGACCTGTTGAGCCTGGGCATACATTTTGGGGTGAGTGTAAGCCGCCCCCTGAAAAGCCTGCTGCGCCCCCCCCCCGGGCCCTGCGGTTGTGGTGCGCCAGCGCCCCGCCATGCTCCCCCGAGATACCCCCCGGGAAACCCTCCACCTGCCCCCGCTGTTTGGGGGAAGTACGGGAAAGGGGCCTGTTGAGTCCCTGGGTAGGGCCCGTAATGTGGGCTGGGCATGGGGTACCCTGGGTACCCCCCCGCATTTGGACCGGGAAAAGCCCACTGCTGTTGCTGCTGCACGGGGGGTTGCATGTATGCCTGCTGACCCGCCCCAAAACCCGTGTGGCCAAAACCCTGGTGTCCCCCCTGCCCCGCCGGGGCCCCGGCGAAGCCCTGAGGGGCCGCAGGGAATGGCTGCTGGCCCTGATGCCATTGCTGCTGCGGGGCCTGCCAACCCTGTAAGGGGGGGGCACCGCCATCCATCCGGCCGCCGACGAAAGCGTCCCCACGGCCACCGTCCCAGCCCAAGGGGATGAGCGACCCCCTTCCCGGGGCCAAGATGTTTGTCAGGGAGGCCAAAGGGCCCTGACCTGCCCACCGGCATTCATTCGCAGAGGGCTCCATGTGGGGCCCCCTGTTATGACTTGCAGAGGACTCCCTGGACCCTGCGCTAATGGGGTGCTAGTCCTGGGGGGCACCCCCCCGTCTCCCCCGCTAAGTGAAACCCCCCACCGCTCACCCCGCTGCCTGAGGCGAGCGGGGTGCCCATAGGGGTCTGAATAACCTGCGCTGGCGTTAAAACGCCAGCAGATGGCGCCAAAGCGCTGTCCCCAGCAGCGCTACTCGCTGCTGGGTGCCCACCATGTGCTGATGGCGCAGCGCGCTTCCCGCTCATAGCAGAGCCCTGCTGAGCTGGGGAGACGCTTCCCTGCGCTGGGGAAACATGTCCCCCAGAGAAAGACTGTGCAGGAGACGGCGCGCGCACCCGCGATGACGCGGTCGCGGCCGTCCTGCTGCCTCCCCTGCCTCCGCCGCGCGCTGGTACAGTCACCAGCGGGCGGGCTGCGTCTGCCAACCACCGAGGTGGTGGTGCAGATCTCTTGGGGCGGCCGGACATGATAGCAGCTGCGCGATGATACAGGCCTAAAATACAAAGTAAAAGGTACTTAGCTTTGCGTGCTGCACTGTGTGAATCCGGATTCCAAGAGGAAGTTCCTCCCCCAAGCTGGACCCTATATACCCCACTTAAGCTACCTCCCCTCCTGGTGCTGATTGGCCCCTATGCACCACATGCTAACTTGCCTAAGAATTACACCCTGCTCTGTGTTGCATATGCATCTACGTTTAACCCCCAAATCCCCGGGCTCTTAACTGCACTCTGGCCTATGCAGCCTTCGTTTTGCCTAAATGTGTTTTTGCATACTTGCCAGTTGTTGTTTTTTTCTTCCCATTAGTTGTTGGGGTGCAATGTGCAGCCATGCTGCATGCTTTTTAGGGGAGCTGGGGTGTTGTGTGGGGTGCCCTTCATGCTTTGGGCGTGTTTGTGTGTCCCCATATCAAAATGACTGCAGCCCCCAAAAAAAGACATTTAAAAAAAAAAAAAACCTGCAGCCATTTTGAAATGGAGGCCCTGGGTCACGCCCAAAGCATGTCGGGATCCCCCTCACCACACCCCAGCTTCCCTGAAAGGCATGCCTGCACTGCGCACCCCTTTTGGGTTTTGTCTCACCCCTAAATGTCATTTTGCATACTTGCCAGTTGTTGGTGTTTTCTTCCCATTAGTTGTCGGGGTGCAATGTGCAGCCATGCTGCATGCTTTTTAGGGGAGCTGGGGTGTTGTGTGGGGTGCCCTTCATGCATTGGGCGTGTTTGTGTGTCCCCATTTCAAAATGACTGCAGCCCCAAAAAAAAGACATAAAAAAAAACAAAACCTGCAGCCATTTTGAAATGGGGGCCCTGGGTCACGCCCAAAGCATGTCGGGATCCCCCTCACCACACCCCAGCTTCCATGAAAGGCATGCCTGCACTGCGCACCCTTTTTGGGTTTTGTCTCACCCCTAAATGTCATTTTGCATACTTGCCAGTTGTTGTTTTTTTATTCCCATTAGTTGTTGGGGTGCAATGTGCAGCCATGCTGCATGCTTTTTAGGGGAGCTGGGGTGTTGTGTGGGGTGCCCTTCATGCTTTGGGCGTGTTTGTGTGTCCCCATTTCAAAATGACTGCAGCCCCCAAAAAAAGACATTAAAAAAAACCAAAACCTGCAGCCATTTTGAAATGGGGGCCCTGGGTCACGCCTAAAGCATGTCGGGATCCCCCCCACCACACCCCAGCTTCCCTGAAAGGCATGCCTGCACTGCGCACCCCTTTTGGGTTTTGTCTCACCCCTAAATGTTATTTTGCATACTTGCCAGTTGTTTGTTTTTTCTTCCCATTAGTTGTTTGGGTGCAATGTGCATAAATTCACCATCGGTACTCTCATGCTTAAACCCTTAACACTTAACTATAACTTATCTACAAATAACGACACGGACACAAGTGCTGGCGTTTCAAATAACGAATGTCAATTTTATTTCGACAACTGACTAATGACTATAAATATTGGTGGCGGCACTAAAGAACGGTCAGATTAAAGAAAAAGGGGGTGGGGTAGGATCACCATACCATTCACACACCGCTGGTGACCAACTCTCCCAGCCAACCACCCGGGTCGGTGGTGGCAGCCATCTTCCGTGCATAGAAGTATGGCTCGTGACAATCGATGCCTGGAGAGCTCACCCACTAACCTACACACATTCCATCTACACAATTGACCGTTCTTTACCGCCGCCTAATGAAGAAAAATAGAGACAGAAGAATAGGGATGGGAGGGTGGGAAAATTCCCAAGAGAGACTGAACTCCCTGGTCACAAGATCCTTCTAACCCTCTACTCCTCCCCTTGCACCCATTGGCTGCCAGACGCAGCACACTGTCCCTTCATTAACTGTTTCCTAGCCTGCAGCATGATAGCCCTTCGGTGATTTATGTCACCTCCTGCCTAATCAGCCATCGGTGTTACTTAAATTCACCATCGGTACTCTCATGCTTAAACTCTTAACACTTAACTATAACTTATCTACAAATAACGACACGGACACAAGTGCTGGCGTTTCAAATAACGAATGTCAAATTTATTTCGACAACTGACTAATGACTATAAATATTGGTCGCGGCACTAAAGAACGGTCAGATTAAAGAAAAAGGGGGTGGGGTAGGATCACCATACCATTCACACACCGCTGGTGACCAACTCTCCCAGCCAACCACCCGGGTCGGTGGTGGCAGCCATCTTCCGTGCATAGAAGTATGGCTCGTGACAATCGATGCCTGGAGAGCTCACCCACTAACCTACACACATTCCATCTACACAATTGACCGTTCTTTACCGCCAAGCTAGGCCCTAAGCCGCAGCACCGCCACCAACCAGAAAATCCTAGCACCAGCACCTTAACCATAAAAATATATCGGCCAAAAACATTGCCACACCTTCCGGGCTTAAATGCACACCGTCTTCCCTGTAAAGCTCTTCCCTCCGAAAAATGATGCCATCATGGCGTATGACACCACCCCGTTTTCCAACATATATCTTTCCACGGCTGCATTCACCTTCTTGCGGGAGATATCGACCCGTGGGCAAGATCGCGCTGACCTCCATACACGCCTGGGAATCATGGCGGACCAGACTAGTTTACAAAATGGCCAGGCCTGCGCCACAATATACAGATCCCGGATGATAAGGGACCGCAACTCCAGTGTCGAAGACTGTCCGACATCATTGCCACCTAAATGTACTATCAGCACTCTGGGGGTGCCGAATCTCCGCATTGCCCCCGACAGTTGCTCCCGCAATGCACACCAACGCATCCCTCTCACACCTAGCCACCGCACCGTCCTTGCTTCCGGATACATGCACACATCTGAGGCCAAGGGTGACATCGAGGCCCAATGGACGAACGAATGCCCCAAGACCCACACGCTCCTGACATCCTGCCGACCTGCAACAGGTTACAATGATCACGACCAATACCAACAAATACAACTCGAACAATCATACAAGGGAAAGAGAAAAAGTTGTTTGGACCATGGCACCAGATCTTGAGGCACAAAACACACAAACCCCCGGAGTAATCTATCAAGTACGCCATGACAAATTAGAGATCAGCCGAATTGTGCCCCCGGGGGAAATGTGAACACACCTCAAGACCCCCACAGTAGGTTGACGAGTGCTTATGCATCCAGTGAACCATGATCCGGCAAAGTGACAGAGAGAGTTGGCCGAATGTACCTGCGAAAGACTGTGGAGCGCCATCGGCCCAGAGACTGAATCTCTGCGTCGGAGCGGCCCCCCGCAGCTGCAGACGTAGCAGCCCCGATCCGAAAGGAATGAGACCCAAACTCCTTTGGATCGAGGCCCAAGGCCCCCAGCGCCCGGCCCAGGACATGACAGAACTGGTATCTAGTAAGCGGGGGACCCGTCTTCGTGCATCAACCATGCGCCCGGGCGGTCGGGGCGCACCGGTTGGAAGGCCAGGGCCAACTCCACCGGGCACACCCCTTCCACTGCACATGGGAGCAGCGACAGCCACCGCCCCCTTCCAGCCTGATCGGTCTTGGACCGTCGCATTTGACACAACACAGCATCCCCTTGGACCACCACATCGGTCACGTCCAAAGGCGACGGGGCAGACCTGGACGGTGCCACCAGCTCTCCGATCCTAAAGGCCCCGTGATATGCCATTGCGTATGCCAACCGGAACAGCAGCACCTCGTAACGAGGGTAGCATATTTTCCGGAGGGCACCCAGCAGCGGTGGGAGCAGTGCGATATCGATCGGACGCCTTCGGTCGGATACTGCCGGAGTGGATCGCTGCCAGCCCCTCAATGCCCTAGAAACCAAAAATGACCTAGACGGGTCAGGATGACCATACAGCAAAGAAAAGAACGAGACCCCAGACAATATCCGCCTAACGCGGCAACAGAAAAATTAAGTGAATACATGTGCCAGACAAAAGCCAACATAGCCGCCCCAGGCGTCTTACCTGCCTGCTCGGAGGATAGCCTGAATTCCTCCCACTCATGCCACCCTGCTTGGTAGCATCGCAGAGTCCTGGGCGCGATGGCCCGCATGGCTAAACCCTCCATGCCGGCCTGATCATCTGCCAAACATAAGGGGGACAGGGTTCACCAATCACACTCGCATTAGGGGCCAAGGTACGAAACCGGGCCCAATCCCCCCTAGAGAGCGCATCAGCAATGGAATTCTCAACCCCAGGTACATGCTTCGCAACAAACTGTATGTTCAGCAGCAAGCAACGCAAGACTAAACGCGAAAGCAAACGCAGCACTGGGATAGAGGACGAGCCCTGACGATTTATCGCCTGTACCACCCCTAGATTGTCACACCAGAAAACTATGTAGGAATCCTTCAGGCTATCCCCCCACAGTTAAAGAGCTACCACTATGGGGAACAACTCCAGCAGTAGCAGATTTTTCGTAAGGCCTTCAGTCGCCCAGTCCACGGGCCATGGGGCGGCGCACCATGACCCGTGGAGGTATGCTCCAAAACCCGCTCCGCCAGCAGCATCCGTGAACAGTTCCAATTGAGCACTGCTACGCCGAGGAGCCGGCCATATCAGTACCCCATTGAAGTGTTCCAAAAAGGAGCTCCAAATCCGGAGATCCCTTTTTAATTCCGCAGATAAGCGCACAAAATGCAACGGATGTCGGATCCCGGCCATAGCGCGCTCGAGCTTTCTGCAGAAAACTCGTCCCATGGGGATCACCCTGCAAGCAAAGTGTAGTAATCCGAGCAGCGACTGCAGCTGGCGCAATGTAAGCTTGCCTGCGCACAAAGCCACCGAGACAGCCCCTTGTAGCCGTTCGAGCTTATCAAGGGGGAGCCTGCAGCAGCCGCATAACGTGTCGATCTCTATTCCCAGAAATGAAAGACAAGTAACCGGTCCTTCGGTCTTTTCGGCGGCTATGGGCACCCCGAAAAAAACAAACAGCCTCTGTAACACCCCAAGTAGCGCTGCGCAACGCGGGGAACCAGCCGGTCCCACGCACAAAAAGTCGTCCAGATAATGCGCCAAACCCCGCTCACCCGACTCCCTCTGCGCGCACCAGTGCAAGAAAGTGCTAAATTGTTCGAAATAAGCGCAGGATATCGAACAGCCCATGGGCAAGCACCTATCCACTTAATAAACCGTGGGTAGCCGAAAGCCCATGAAACGGAACGAGTCCGGGTGCAGCGGCATCAGCCTAAATGCCGATTCTATATCAATCTTTGCCAGCAACGCCCCTGCGCCGAAACTTCGCACAATGGCCAAAGCCTGCTCGAATGACTGATAAGTGACCCGGCACAAATCCTCAGGAATTGCGTCGTTCACCGATGAGCCCGGAGGGTGGGATAAGTGCTGGATAAGCCGAAACTTACCCGTCTCCTTTTTCGGGACCACCCCCACCTGGGGAGAGCACAAGCTCCCCGACAGGGGGAGCCGCGAAAGGTCCCACCATCCTCCCCAAACCTACTTCCTTGGACACTTTACCAGGGGCATTTCCATAGCTGACTTTAAATTCCTGGGGGACGCCGTGTTCACCAAGCCTCTAATAGGGAGGCGGAAGCCAAAACGGAATCCCTCCTCCAGGAAAATTGCGCTGGGTCTATCCGGGTACTTGCTCAACCATCCGGTCATGCGATCCACCCGAACTGGGGAGGGGGCCTTACTGAGGAGCGGCCCCGGCACCAGGCCTGGGGGGAGCCCCTCCCTGCCTACCGCGGTTGCAATCCTTGACGGGGTGAGGACCCCAACAGCGGGCGCAGGCGTGTTTAAATCTGCAGCGCATCCCCAAGTTACAGCCGACCCCGTTAAAACCAAAGCATCTACCCGCGGGTGCTCCACCCGCGCCTCCTCGAAAGGGGGGAGTAGCCCGTCTAGCCACCACACCAGCCGCTGGCGGCGGAGGTGTAGGTGCAGGAGGGGGGGGTGTTGGGGCGGAGGACACGGGCCTTTTCCCCACCCACAATTCCACATCTTTACACCCGAAGTCTATGATGGCGGACCCCGACTGTTTATGACGGAAATCCTCATCATAGGACTTCCATGCTGTGCCGCCATCTGACATGAACATTTCGTGTATCATGTGCATATAGCGCACCATGTTCATGTGCTCTTGCGGCCTGGTTTCAAGATAGCAGGCAGCAAACATGAACAACCCTGACTGCCAACGCTGATAAGTGCAATAAGCCGCCTCCCCTATACCCCCTTTTCTTTTCGCCGCGCGATAGTCTTTCTCCGCCTGAGCTGTCATTGTGAAAAAACTCACGTATTTACCCTCAATGATCCGATCCCGCACAC
The DNA here is from genome assembly GCF_055691185.1 of Crinia signifera. Classification (NCBI taxonomy): domain Eukaryota; kingdom Metazoa; phylum Chordata; class Amphibia; order Anura; family Myobatrachidae; genus Crinia; species Crinia signifera. The sequence continues at coordinate 118,576,210 of NC_139219.1, read as the reverse complement.
TCTGCCGCAGACCCCTGCACACGGCTGTATAATCGCAGCGCACCACATTACCTTTGGGGTAAAGCGGGGAGCCAGAGCTCCCGCTGGTCGATCGCGAGTATCGGCGTCGCCGCCTAGAATGTCTATGCCTACGCCGCGACCTACGACCCCCTTCCTCCCCCGACGTCACTGAATTGGACCCGGAAGAAGAGGATGTGTGTGACCTACGCCTGCGACGCTTAGCCTTACGTGCAGACCTACCTGATGTTTCTGCCACAGCGACCGCCAACGTCTGGGCCAACGGACTGGACGTGCCTCCGGAACCGACCTGCAGACCGGACGTCGATGCCTCTTCGACCGTTGTGACTACCGGCACTGCCGCCGACAGCGCAGGAGCCACACCTTGCTGGAATGACACACCGGGGAGCAGCGCCGAGGAGCTAACCGCTGGCGGGGAGCGCTGTGAAGGCTGACTTAGCAGAGGGACTAATACTGAGACCAATTGTCTCCACCTATCGTCCGCCTGCATAGCCTCAACCGGTGGCTGTGCCGGCGTAGCCGACACCCCTGCCCCCGCAATGCCTGTGGGACCTGCCCCTCCCCCAAGCCTAGGCAGTAGCCTGGCCCTCCTCAGCCGCTGTCTTCTGGCTGCCTGCAAGTGGGCCATAGCCCACGCGGTAGTAGGGGGTGGGGGGGGGTGCACCGCCTCCCCACTAACCCTTGTGTTGCTCCTAACCCTAGGCCCACTACCTGCAGCACGGCCAGCAGGTGGGGCAGTGCTCCTTGTGTTTGGTGAGTCCCCAGCTAAGCGTTTTGCCAGCAGGGGAATGCCAGAGGGGCGCCCTGCACCTCTCCCAGGGCCCGCCCCACGTGCCATGCCCCTGCAGGCCCGCCCCCTACTGTTGCCAGCCTGGACGCCTGTAGTTTGTCCAGCCACGGGCCTAGCGCCCGCAGCTGCACGACCCCCAGCGCTATTCGCGTTATTTCTGCCACGCGCAGCACTGCTGTGAACCCCCCTGGCGCCCTGTCCCCGCCTGGACGCCGCTGCCGGGAGCCCGTCCGCGCCGCTAGCGACGGAACCCCCGGCCGCATCATCAGCGGGGGACGCGCGCCCACGTGCAGCACTTGCGGCTGCTCTCCCCGCTCTCCCAGCGCCCGCCGGACGCCTCCGACCACCCCGCCGGGAGCCTGGAGAAGCTCCGGCGGCGGGTGAGGCACTAATGGCGCCCCCAGCATCCGCCAATCGGGCGGGGGGGTGAGATACACGCGCTGGACGGGGCATCCTAAAACCCTGCAGCTACGCAAGGTAAGAGATAGGGAAAGCTAACAGAGAAAGAGGGACAGAATAGATAGAGAAAAAGAGAAAGAGGTTAAATGAAATATAGAGCCCTAACAGCCTAAAATCCCAGAGCCAGCAGTATGCGACTTACCAGTTCCAAAAATTCCCCAAGAGAGGCTGAACTCCCTGGTCACAAGACCCTTCTAACCCTCTACTCCTCCCCTTGCACCCATTGGCTGCCAGACGCAGCACACTGTCCCTTCATTAACTGTTTCCTAGCCTGCAGCATGATAGCCCTTCGGTGATTTATGTCACCTCCTGCCTAATCAGCCATCGGTGTTACTGCCATGCTGCATGCTTTTTAGGGGAGCTGGGGTGTTGTGTGGGGTGCCCTTCATGCTTTGGGCGTGTTTGTGTGTCCCCATTTCAAAATGACTGCAGCCCCCAAAAAAAGACATTTAAAAAAAAAAAAAACCTGCAGCCATTTTGAAATGGGGGCCCTGGGTCACGCCCAAAGCATGTCGGGATCCCCCTCACCACACCCCAGCTTCCATGAAAGGCATGCCTGCACTGCGCACCCTTTTGGGTTTTGTCTCACCCCTAAATGTCATTTTGCATACTTGCCAGTTGTTGTTTTTTTTTTCTTCTTATTAGTTGTTGGGGTGCAATGTGCAGCCATGCTGCATGCTTTTTAGGGGAGCTGGGGTGTTGTGTGGGGTGCCCTTCATGCTTTGGGCGTGTTTGTGTGTCCCCATATCAAAATGACTGCAGCCCCAAAAAAAAAACATAAAAAAAAAAAACATAAAAAAAAAAAAAACCTGCAGCCATTTTGAAATGGAGGCCCTGGGTCACGCCCAAAGCATGTCGGGATCCCCCTCACCACACCCCAGCTTCCCTGAAAGGCATGCCTGCACTGCGCACCCCTTTTGGGTTTTGTCTCACCCCTAAATCTAATTTTGCATACTTGCCAGTTGTTGGTTTTTTCTTCCCATTAGTTGTTGGGGTGCAATGTGCAGCCATGCTGCATGCTTTTTAGGGGAGCTGGGCTGTTGTGTGGGGTGCCCTACATGCTTTGGGCGTGTTTGTGTGTCCCTATTTCAAAATGACTGCAGCCCAAAAAAAAAGACATTTAAAAAAACAACAACCTGCAGCCATTTTGAAATGGGGGGCCCTGGGTCACGCCCAAAGCATCCCCCTCACCACACCCCAGCTTCCCTGAAAGGCATGCCTGCACTGCGCACCCCTTTTGGTTTTGTCTCACCCCTAAATGTCATTTTGCATACTTGCCAGTTGTTGGTGTTTTCTTCCCATTAGTTGTCGGGGTGCAATGTGCAGCCATGCTGCCTGCTTTTTAGGGGAGCTGGGCTGTTGTGTGGGGTGCCCTTCATGCTTTGGGCGTGTTTGTGTGTCCCCATTTCAAAATGACTGCAGCCCCAAAAAAAAATACATTTAAAAAAAACAAACCTGCAGCCATTTTGAAATGGGGGGCCCTGGGTCACGCCCAAAGCATGTCGGGATCCCCCTCACCACACCCCAGCTTCCCTGAAAGGCATGCCTGCACTGCACACCCCTTTTGGGTTTTGTCTCACCCCTAAATGTCATTTTGCATACTTGCCAGTTGTTGGTGTTTTCTTCCATTAGTTGTCGGGGTGCAATGTGCAGCCATGCTTAATGTTTTTAGGGGAGCTGGGGTGTTGTGTGGGGTGCCCTTCATGCTTTGGGCGTGTTTGTGTGTCCCCATTTCAAAATGACTGCAGCCCCAAAAAAAAGACAACAAAAAAAAAACCTGCAGCCATTTTGAAATGGGGGCCCTGGGTCACGCCCAAAGAATGTTGGGATCCCCCTCACCACACCCCAGCTTCCCTGAAAGGCATGCCTGCACTGCGCACCCCTTTTGGGTTTTGTCTCACCCCTAAATGTAATTTTGCATACTTGCCAGTTGTTGTTTTTTTTCTTCCCATTAGTTGTTGGGGTGCAATGTGCAGGCATGCTGCATGCTTTTTAGGGGAGCTGGGGTGTATTGTGGGGTGCCCTTCATGCTTTGGGCGTGTTTGTGTGTCCCCATTTCAAAATGACTGCAGCCCCCAAAAAAAGACATTTAAAAAAAAAAAAAACCTGCAGCCATTTTGAAATGGGGGCCCTGGGTCACGCCTAAAGCATGTCGGGATCCCCCTCACCACACCCCAGCTTCCATGAAAGGCATGCCTGCACTGCGCACCCTTTTTGGGTTTTGTCTCACCCTAAATGTCATTTTGCATACTTGCCAGTTGTTGGTGTTTTCTTCCCATTAGTTGTCGGGGTGCAATGTGCAGCCATGCTTAATGTTTTTTAGGGGAGCTGGGGTGTTGTGTGGGTGCCCTTCATGCTTTGGGCGTGTTTGTGTGTCCCCATTTCAAAATGACTGCAGCCCCAAAAAAAAGACAACAAAAAAAAAACCTGCAGCCATTTTGAAATGGGGGCCCTGGGTCACGCCCAAAGAATGTTGGGATCCCCCTCACCACACCCCAGCTTCCCTGAAAGGCATGCCTGCACTGCGCACCCCTTTTGGGTTTTGTCTCACCCCTAAATGTAATTTTGCATACTTGCCAGTTGTTGTTTTTTTTTCTTCCCATTAGTTGTTGGGGTGCAATGTGCAGGCATGCTGCATGCTTTTTAGGGGAGCTGGGGTGTATTGTGGGGTGCCCTTCATGCTTTGGGCGTGTTTGTGTGTCCCCATTTCAAAATGACTGCAGCCCCCAAAAAAAGACATTTAAAAAAAAAAAAAAACCTGCAGCCATTTTGAAATGGGGGCCCTGGGTCACGCCTAAAGCATGTCGGGATCCCCCTCACCACACCCCAGCTTCCATGAAAGGCATGCCTGCACTGCGCACCCTTTTTGGGTTTTGTCTCACCCCTAAATGTCATTTTGCATACTTGCCAGTTGTTGTTTTTTTTTCTTCTTATTAGTTGTTGGGGTGCAATGTGCAGCCATGCTGCATGCTTTTTAGGGGAGCTGGGGTGTTGTGTGGGGTGCCCTTCATGCTTTGGGCGTGTTTGTGTGTCCCCATATCAAAATGACTGCAGCCCCAAAAAAAAAACATAAAAAAAAAAAAACCTGCAGCCATTTTGAAATGGAGGCCCTGGGTCACGCCCAAAGCATGTCGGGATCCCCCTCACCACACCCCAGCTTCCCTGAAAGGCATGCCTGCACTGCACACCCCTTTTGGGTTTTGTCTCACCCCTAAATGTCATTTTGCATACTTGCCAGTTGTTGGTGTTTTCTTCCCATTAGTTGTCGGGGTGCAATGTGCAGCCATGCTGCATGCTTTTTAGGGGAGCTGGGGTGTTGTGTGGGGTGCCCTTCATGCTTTGGGCGTGTTTGTGTGTCCCCATTTCAAAATGACTGCAGCCCCAAAAAAAAGACAACAAAAAAAAAACCTGCAGCCATTTTGAAATGGGGGCCCTGGGTCACGCCCAAAGAATGTCGGGATCCCCCTCACCACCCCCAGCTTCCCTGAAAGGCATGCCTGCACTGCGCACCCTTTTTGGGTTTTGTCTCACCCCTAAATGTCATTTTGCATACTTGCCAGTTGTTGTTTTTTTTTCTTCCCATTAGTTGTTGGGGTGCAATGTGCAGGCATGCTGCATGCTTTTTAGGGGAGCTGGGGTGTTGTGTGGGGTGCCCTTCATGCTTTGGGCGTGTTTGTGTGTCCCCATTTCAAAATGACTGCAGCCCCCAAAAAAAGACATTAAAAAAACAAAACCTGCAGCCATTTTGAAATGGGGGCCCTGGGTCACGCCTAAAGCATGTCGGGATCCCCCCCCACCACACCCCAGCTTCCCTGAAAGGCATGCCTGCACTGCGCACCCCTTTTGGGTTTTGTCTCACCCCTAAATGTTATTTTGCATACTTGCCAGTTGTTGGTTTTTTCTTCCCATTAGTTGTTGGGGTGCAATGTGCAGGCATGCTGCATGCTTTTTAGGGGAGCTGGGGTGTTGTGTGGGGTGCCCTTCATGCTTTGGGCGTGTTTGTGTGTCCCCATTTCAAAATGACTGCAGCCCCCCAAAAAAAGACAACAAAAAAAACCCCTGCAGCCATTTTGAAATGGGGGCCCTGGGTCACGCCCAAAGAATGTCGGGATCCCCCTCACCACACCCCAGCTTCCCTGAAAGGCATGCCTGCACTGCGCACCCCTTTGGGTTTTGTCTCACCCCTAAATGTCATTTTGCATACTTGCCAGTTGTTGTTTTTTTTTCTTCCCATTAGTTGTTGGGGTGCAATGTGCAGGCATGCTGCATGCTTTTTAGGGGAGCTGGGGTGTTGTGTGGGGTGCCTTTCATGCTTTGGGCGTGTTTGTGTGTCCCCATTTCAAAATGACTGCAGCCCCCAAAAAAAGACATTTAAAAAAAAAAAAAACCTGCAGCCATTTTGAAATGGGGGCCCTGGGTCACGCCTAAAGCATGTCGGGATCCCCCTCACCACACCCCAGCTTCCATGAAAGGCATGCCTGCACTGCGCACCCTTTTTGGGTTTTGTCTCACCCCTAAATGTCATTTTGCATACTTGCCAGTTGTTGTTTTTTTCTTCTTATTAGTTGTTGGGGTGCAATGTGCAGCCATGCTGCATGCTTTTTAGGGGAGCTGGGGTGTTGTGTGGGGTGCCCTTCATGCTTTGGGCGTGTTTGTGTGTCCCCATATCAAAATGACTGCAGCCCCAAAAAAAAAAACATAAAAAAAAAAACCTGCAGCCATTTTGAAATGGAGGCCCTGGGTCACGCCCAAAGCATGTCGGGATCCCCCTCACCACACCCCAGCTTCCCTGAAAGGCATGCCTGCACTGCGCACCCCCTTTTGGGTTTTGTCTCACCCCTAAATGTCATTTTGCATACTTGCCAGTTGTTGGTTTTTTTTCTTCCCATTAGTTGTTGGGGTGCAATGTGCAGGCATGCTGCATGCTTTTTAGGGGAGCTGGGGTGTTGTGTGGGGTGCCCTTCATGCTTTGGGCGTGTTTGTGTGTCCCCATTTCAAAATGACTGCAGCCCCCAAAAAAAGACATTAAAAAAAACAAAACCTGCAGCCATTTTGAAATGGGGGCCCTGGGTCACGCCTAAAGCATGTCGGGATCCCCCCCACCACACCCCAGCTTCCCTGAAAGGCATGCCTGCACTGCGCACCCCTTTTGGGTTTTGTCTCACCCCTAAATGTTATTTTGCATACTTGCCAGTTGTTGGTTTTTTCTTCCCATTAGTTGTTGGGGTGCAATGTGCAGCCATGCTGTATGCTTTTTAGGGGAGCTGGGCTGTTGTGTGGTGTGCCCTTCATGCTTTGGGCGTGTTTGTGTGTCCCCATTTCAAAATGACTGCAGCCCAAAAAAAAGACATTTAAAAAAAAAACCCTGCAGCCATTTTGAAATGGGGGGCCCTGGGTCACGCCCAAAGCATGTCGGGATCCCCCTCACCACACCCCAGCTTCCCTGAAAGGCATGCCTGCACTGCGCACCCCTTTTGGGTTTTGTCTCACCCCTAAATGTAATTTTGCATACTTGCCAGTTGTTGGTTTTTTCTTCCCATTAGTTGTTGGGGTGCAATGTGCAGCCATGCTGCATGCTTTTTAGGGGAGCTGGGCTGTTGTGTGGGGTGCCCTACATGCTTTGGGCGTGTTTGTGTGTCCCCATTTCAAAATGACTGCAGCCCAAAAAAAAGACATTTAAAAAAAAACAAACCTGCAGCCATTTTGAAATGGGGGGCCCTGGGTCACGCCCAAAGCATGTCGGGATCCCCCTCACCACACCCCAGCTTCCCTGAAAGGCATGCCTGCACTGCGCACCCCTTTTGGGTTTTGTCTCACCCCTAAATGTCATTTTGCATACTTGCCAGTTGTTGTTTTTTTCTTCTTATTAGTTGTCGGGGTGCAATGTGCAGCCATGCTGCCTGCTTTTTAGGGGAGCTGGGCTGTTGTGTGGGGTGCCCTTCATGCTTTGGGCGTGTTTGTGTGTCCCCATTTCAAAATGACTGCAGCCCCCAAAAAAAATACATTTAAAAAAAACAAACCTGCAGCCATTTTGAAATGGGGGGCCCTGGGTCACGCCCAAAGCATGTCGGGATCCCCCTCACCACACCCCAGCTTCCCTGAAAGGCATGCCTGCACTGCACACCCCTTTTGGGTTTTGTCTCACCCCTAAATGTCATTTTGCATACTTGCCAGTTGTTGGTGTTTTCTTCCCATTAGTTGTCGGGGTGCAATGTGCAGCCATGCTGCATGCTTTTTAGGGGAGCTGGGGTGTTGTGTGGGGTGCCCTTCATGCTTTGGGCGTGTTTGTGTGTCCCCATTTCAAAATGACTGCAGCCCCAAAAAAAAGACAAAAAAAAAAAAACAACCTGCAGCCATTTTGAAATGGGGGCCCTGGGTCACGCCCAAAGAATGTCGGGATCCCCCTCACCACACCCCAGCTTCCCTGAAAGGCATGCCTGCACTGCGCACCCTTTTGGGTTTTGTCTCACCCCTAAATGTCATTTTGCATACTTGCCAGTTGTTGTTTTTTTTTCTTCCCATTAGTTGTTGGGGTGCAATGTGCAGGCATGCTGCATGCTTTTTAGGGGAGCTGGGGTGTTGTGTGGGGTGCCCTTCATGCTTTGGGCGTGTTTGTGTGTCCCCATTTCAAAATGACTGCAGCCCCCAAAAAAAGACATTTAAAAAAAAAAAAAACCTGCAGCCATTTTGAAATGGGGGCCCTGGGTCACGCCTAAAGCATGTCGGGATCCCCCTCACCACACCCCAGCTTCCATGAAAGGCATGCCTGCACTGCGCACCCTTTTTGGGTTTTGTCTCACCCCTAAATGTCATTTTGCATACTTGCCAGTTGTTGTTTTTTTCTTCTTATTAGTTGTTGGGGTGCAATGTGCAGCCATGCTGCATGCTTTTTAGGGGAGCTGGGGTGTTGTGTGGGGTGCCCTTCATGCTTTGGGCGTGTTTGTGTGTCCCCATATCAAAATGACTGCAGCCCCAAAAAAAAAACATAAAAAAAAAAAAACCTGCAGCCATTTTGAAATGGAGGCCCTGGGTCACGCCCAAAGCATGTCGGGATCCCCCTCACCACACCCCAGCTTCCCTGAAAGGCATGCCTGCACTGCACACCCCTTTTGGGTTTTGTCTCACCCCTAAATGTCATTTTGCATACTTGCCAGTTGTTGGTGTTTTCTTCCCATTAGTTGTCGGGGTGCAATGTGCAGCCATGCTGCATGCTTTTTAGGGGAGCTGGGGTGTTGTGTGGGGTGCCCTTCATGCTTTGGGCGTGTTTGTGTGTCCCCATTTCAAAATGACTGCAGCCCCAAAAAAAAGACAACAAAAAAAAAACCTGCAGCCATTTTGAAATGGGGGCCCTGGGTCACGCCCAAAGAATGTCGGGATCCCCCTCACCACACCCCAGCTTCCCTGAAAGGCATGCCTGCACTGCGCACCCCTTTTGGGTTTTGTCTCACCCCTAAATGTCATTTTGCATACTTGCCAGTTGTTGTTTTTTTTTCTTCCCATTAGTTGTTGGGGTGCAATGTGCAGGCATGCTGCATGCTTTTTAGGGGAGCTGGGGTGTTGTGTGGGGTACCCTTCATGCTTTGGGCGTGTTTGTGTGTCCCCATTTCAAAATGACTGCAGCCCCCAAAAAAAGACATTAAAAAAACCAAAACCTGCAGCCATTTTGAAATGGGGGCCCTGGGTCACGCCTAAAGCATGTCGGGATCCCCCCCACCACACCCCAGCTTCCCTGAAAGGCATGCCTGCACTGCGCACCCCTTTTGGGTTTTGTCTCACCCCTAAATGTTATTTTGCATACTTGCCAGTTGTTGGTTTTTTCTTTCCATTAGTTGTTGGGGTGCAATGTGCAGGCATGCTGCATGCTTTTTAGGGGAGCTGGGGTGTTGTGTGGGGTGCCCTTCATGCTTTGGGCGTGTTTGTGTGTCCCCATTTCAAAATGACTGCAGCCCCAAAAAAAAGACAAAAAAAAAAACCTGCAGCCATTTTGAAATGGGGGCCCTGGGTCACGCCCAAAGAATGTCGGGATCCCCCTCACCACACCCCAGCTTCCCTGAAAGGCATGCCTGCACTGCGCACCCCTTTTGGGTTTTGTCTCACCCCTAAATGTCATTTTGCATACTTGCCAGTTGTTGTTTTTTTTTCTTCCCATTAGTTGTTGGGGTGCAATGTGCAGGCATGCTGCATGCTTTTTAGGGGAGCTGGGGTGTTGTGTGGGGTGCCCTTCATGCTTTGGGCGTGTTTGTGTGTCCCCATTTCAAAATGACTGCAGCCCCCAAAAAAAGACATTTAAAAAAAAAAAAAAAACTGCAGCCATTTTGAAATGGGGGCCCTGGGTCACGCCTAAAGCATGTCGGGATCCCCCTCACCACACCCCAGCTTCCATGAAAGGCATGCCTGCACTGCGCACCCTTTTTGGGTTTTGTCTCACCCCTAAATGTCATTTTGCATACTTGCCAGTTGTTGTTTTTTTCTTCTTATTAGTTGTTGGGGTGCAATGTGCAGCCATGCTGCATGCTTTTTAGGGGAGCTGGGGTGTTGTGTGGGGTGCCCTTCATGCTTTGGGCGTGTTTGTGTGTCCCCATATCAAAATGACTGCAGCCCCAAAAAAAAACATAAAAAAAAAAAAACCTGCAGCCATTTTGAAATGGAGGCCCTGGGTCACGCCCAAAGCATGTCGGGATCCCCCTCAACACACCCCAGCTTCCCTGAAAGGCATGCCTGCACTGCACACCCCTTTTGGGTTTTGTCTCACCCCTAAATGTCATTTTGCATACTTGCCAGTTGTTGGTGTTTTTCTTCCCATTAGTTGTCGGGGTGCAATGTGCAGCCATGCTGCATGCTTTTTAGGGGAGCTGGGGTGTTGTGTGGGGTGCCCTTCATGCTTTGGGCGTGTTTGTGTGTCCCCATTTCAAAATGACTGCAGCCCCAAAAAAAAGACAACAAAAAAAAACCTGCAGCCATTTTGAAATGGGGGCCCTGGGTCACGCCCAAAGAATGTCGGGATCCCCCTCACCACACCCCAGCTTCCCTGAAAGGCATGCCTGCACTGCGCACCCCTTTTGGGTTTTGTCTCACCCCTAAATGTCATTTTGCATACTTGCCAGTTGTTGTTTTTTTTTCTTCCCATTAGTTGTTGGGGTGCAATGTGCAGGCATGCTGCATGCTTTTTAGGGGAGCTGGGGTGTTGTGTGGGGTGCCCTTCATGCTTTGGGCGTGTTTGTGTGTCCCCATTTCAAAATGACTGCAGCCCCCAAAAAAAGACATTAAAAAAACCAAAACCTGCAGCCATTTTGAAATGGGGGCCCTGGGTCACGCCTAAAGCATGTCGGGATCCCCCCCACCACACCCCAGCTTCCCTGAAAGGCATGCCTGCACTGCGCACCCCTTTTGGGTTTTGTCTCACCCCTAAATGTTATTTTGCATACTTGCCAGTTGTTGGTGTTTTCTTCCCATTAGTTGTTGGGGTGCAATGTGCAGCCATGCTGTATGCTTTTTAGGGGAGCTGGGCTGTTGTGTGGTGTGCCCTTCATGCTTTGGGCGTGTTTGTGTGTCCCCATTTCAAAATGACTGCAGCCCAAAAAAAAGACATTTAAAAAAAAAAACCTGCAGCCATTTTGAAATGGGGGGCCCTGGGTCACGCCCAAAGCATTTCGGGATCCCCCTCACCACACCCCAGCTTCCCTGAAAGGCATGCCTGCACTGCGCACCCCTTTTGGGTTTTGTCTCACCCCTAAATGTAATTTTGCATACTTGCCAGTTGTTGGTTTTTTCTTCCCATTAGTTGTTGGGGTGCAATGTGCAGCCATGCTGCATGCTTTTTAGGGGAGCTGGGCTGTTGTGTGGGGTGCCCTACATGCTTTGGGCGTGTTTGTGTGTCCCCATTTCAAAATGACTGCAGCCCAAAAAAAAAGACATTTAAAAAAAAAAAAACCTGCAGCCATTTTGAAATGGGGGGCCCTGGGTCACGCCCAAAGCATGTCGGGATCCCCCTCACCACACCCCAGCTTCCCTGAAAGGCATGCCTGCACTGCGCACCCCTTTTGGGTTTTGTCTCACCCCTAAATGTCATTTTGCATACTTGCCAGTTGTTGGTGTTTTCTTCCCATTAGTTGTCGGGGTGCAATGTGCAGCCATGCTGCCTGCTTTTTAGGGGAGCTGGGCTGTTGTGTGGGGTGCCCTTCATGCTTTGGGCGTGTTTGTGTGTCCCCATTTCAAAATGACTGCAGCCCCCAAAAAAAATACATTTAAAAAAAACAAACCTGCAGCCATTTTGAAATGGGGGGCCCTGGGTCACGCCCAAAGCATGTCGGGATCCCCCTCACCACACCCCAGCTTCCCTGAAAGGCATGCCTGCACTGCACACCCCTTTTGGGTTTTGTCTCACCCCTAAATGTCATTTTGCATACTTGCCAGTTGTTGGTGTTTTCTTCCCATTAGTTGTCGGGGTGCAATGTGCAGCCATGCTGCATGCTTTTTAGGGGAGCTGGGGTGTTGTGTGGGGTGCCCTTCATGCTTTGGGCGTGTTTGTGTGTCCCCATTTCAAAATGACTGCAGCCCCAAAAAAAAGAAAAAAAAAAAAAACCTGCAGCCATTTTGAAATGGGGGCCCTGGGTCATGCCCAAAGAATGTCGGGATCCCCCTCACCACACCCCAGCTTCCCTGAAAGGCATGCCTGCACTGCGCACCCCTTTTGGGTTTTGTCTCACCCCTAAATGTCATTTTGCATACTTGCCAGTTGTTGGTGTTTTCTTCCCATTAGTTGTTGGGGTGCAATGTGCAGCCATGCTGCATGCTTTTTAGGGGAGCTGGGGTGTTGTGTGGGGTGCCCTTCATGCTTTGGGCGTGTTTGTGTGTCCCCATTTCAAAATGACTGCAGCCCCCAAAAAAAGACATTTAAAAAAAAAAAAAAACCTGCAGCCATTTTGAAATGGGGGCCCTGGGTCACGCCCAAAGCATGTCGGGATCCCCCTCACCACACCCCAGCTTCCATGAAAGGCATGCCTGCACTGCGCACCCTTTTTGGGTTTTGTCTCACCCCTAAATGTCATTTTGCATACTTGCCAGTTGTTGTTTTTTTCTTCCCATTAGTTGTTGGGGTGCAATGTGCAGCCATGCTGCATGCTTTTTAGGGGAGCTGGGGTGTTGTGTGGGGTGCCCTTCATGCTTTGGGCGTGTTTGTGTGTCCCCATATCAAAATGACTGCAGCCCCAAAAAAAAAACATAAAAAAAAAAAACCTGCAGCCATTTTGAAATGGAGGCCCTGGGTCACGCCCAAAGCATGTCGGGATCCCCCTCACCACACCCCAGCTTCCCTGAAAGGCATGCCTGCACTGCACACCCCTTTTGGGTTTTGTCTCACCCCTAAATGTCATTTTGCATACTTGCCAGTTGTTGGTGTTTTCTTCCCATTAGTTGTCGGGGTGCAATGTGCAGCCATGCTGCATGCTTTTTAGGGGAGCTGGGGTGTTGTGTGGGGTGCCCTTCATGCTTTGGGCGTGTTTGTGTGTCCCCATTTCAAAATGACTGCAGCCCCAAAAAAAAGACAACAAAAAAAAAACCTGCAGCCATTTTGAAATGGGGGCCCTGGGTCACGCCCAAAGAATGTCGGGATCCCCCTCACCACACCCCAGCTTCCCTGAAAGGCATGCCTGCACTGCGCACCCCTTTTGGGTTTTGTCTCACCCCTAAATGTCATTTTGCATACTTGCCAGTTGTTGTTTTTTTTCTTCCCATTAGTTGTTGGGGTGCAATGTGCAGGCATGCTGCATGCTTTTTAGGGGAGCTGGGGTGTTGTGTGGGGTGCCCTTCATGCTTTGGGCGTGTTTGTGTGTCCCCATTTCAAAATGACTGCAGCCCCCAAAAAAAGACATTAAAAAAACCAAAACCTGCAGCCATTTTAAAATGGGGGCCCTGGGTCACGCCTAAAGCATGTCGGGATCCCCCCCACCACACCCCAGCTTCCCTGAAAGGCATGCCTGCACTGCGCACCCCTTTTGGGTTTTGTCTCACCCCTAAATGTTATTTTGCATACTTGCCAGTTGTTGTTTTTTTCTTCCCATTAGTTGTTGGGGTGCAATGTGCAGCCATGCTGCATGCTTTTTAGGGGAGCTGGGCTGTTGTGTGGTGTGCCCTTCATGCTTTGGGCGTGTTTGTGTGTCCCCATTTCAAAATGACTGCAGCCCAAAAAAAAGACATTTAAAAAAAAAAACCTGCAGCCATTTTGAAATGGGGGGCCCTGGGTCACGCCCAAAGCATGTCGGGATCCCCCTCACCACACCCCAGCTTCCCTGAAAGGCATGCCTGCACTGCGCACCCCTTTTGGGTTTTGTCTCACCCCTAAATGTCATTTTGCATACTTGCCAGTTGTTGGTGTTTTCTTCCCATTAGTTGTCGGGGTGCAATGTGCAGCCATGCTGCATGCTTTTTAGGGGAGCTGGGGTGTTGTGTGGGGTGCCCTTCATGCTTTGGGCGTGTTTGTGTGTCCCCATTTCAAAATGACTGCAGCCCAAAAAAAAAGAAAAAAAAAAAAAAAACCTGCAGCCATTTTGAAATGGGGGCCCTGGGTCACGCCCAAAGCATGTCGGGATCCCCCTCACCACACCCCAGCTTCCCTGAAAGACATGCCTGCACTGCGCACCCCTTTTGAGTTTTTTCTCACCCCTAAATGTCATTTTGCATACTTGCCAGTTGTTGTTTTTTTCTTCCCATTAAGGCGCCCAAGGGATTATATTGGTTGCCCTTTGTTGTTACCCTTACATTACTCCCTAGAAATAATTCACGCGGACACCTTATCTAAAAATAAGACTCAGACAACCATGGCATAAGTTTAAAATGGTCAAGTTATTTATTTAGGTGGTATGACCCTTGTTAGTCTATCAAAGGGATGGCCAAGACAGCACTTGAGACCAGCACCAGTCAGAGGTGTATGCCAATGGCAGCGACTGCATCGCTCCAATCTAACAAACGCACCCCTTACGTAAAGTACAGCCTGCACCGTGACGGCTCCCCGCCCCCTCTAAGGTAGGGCGCGGACACCTCAAGGAAGTGCCCACCGTCCCGCTCATTTCGGGACTCGCCCACCGTCCTGGCAAGGGGGGGGTAATACCGCACGGTGACCACCTGACACCTCACCCGACTGCTGGTCGAGAGCGCCTTCTCGCGGATTTTTAAACTAAATTAAATTTAACTGAATTGTTTGGACAGCCCGAAGGCACTGAGCACCAGAGAGAGGAAAGAAAAGAAGGGATGGGAGGGTGGGAATCCGGATTCCAAGAGGAAGTTCCTCCCTCAAGCTGGATGCATATGCAGCACAGAGCAGTGTGTAATTCTTAGGCAAGTTAGCATGTGGTGCATAGGAGCCAATCAGCACCAAGAGGGGAGGTAGCTTAAGTGGGGTATATAGCCCACTTAAGCTACCTCCCCTCTTGGTGCTGATTGGCCCCTATGCACCACATGCTAACTTGCCTAAGAATTACACACTGCTCTGTGCTGCATATGCATCTGCGTTTAACCCCTAAATCCCCGGGCTCTTAACTGCACTCTGGCCTATGCTGCCCTCGTTTTGCCTAGTTGTTGGGGTGCAATGTGCAGGCATGCTGCATGCTTTTTAGGGGAGCTGGGGTGTTGTGTGGGGTGCCCTTCATGCTTTGGGCGTGTTTGTGTGTCCCCATTTCAAAATGACTGCAGCCCCAAAAAAAAGACATTAAAAAAAACAAATGTAAGCCCCAGCACAGTAGGGGTTAAGGTGGACGCCAGCCATGGCCGCCCTGAGAGGGTTAAAGTGGGAGGGGGCAGGAGCAACCCTTGACAGACAGGTCAGCGCGACCTGGGATAGGCTGGGAACCGGAAGGTGAAGGAAGAGCTGGGAAGAGGACTCACGTGTGTGCAGAGTTGAGCGGCAGCGTGGGAAGCGCTGGGACGCGGTGCTGTCAGGAGAAAGACAGCAGAAGATTCCCCCTGTCGAGCGGCAGCGCGTGAAGAGAAGAAGCAGAGAGCCAGCAGCGGGGCTCCCTGCCGAGCGGAGAAGACGGGAGCGGAGGACGCGGCGAAGCAGTGACGTCATCGCCGGGTGAGCCAGACGCCGGGAGCCGTGGGCTGCGCGCAGGAGCCGGTAAGAGGTGAGCGAAGTAAAGCTAACGGCAGCCCAGACCCCCACCAGCAGCATCAGGCCATAATCAGCCTCAGGCCCCAGCAGCATCAGGCCACAATCAGCCCAGACCCCCACCAGCAGCATCAGGCCACAATCAGCCTCAGGCCCCAGCAGCATCAGGCCACAATCAGCCTCAGGCCCCAGCAGCATCAGGCCACGACCAGCCTCAGGCCCCAGCAGCATCAGGCCACAATCAGCCTCAGGCCCCAGCAGTATCAGGCCCCAAGCAGCCCCAGGCCACTAAAGGCCCCCCACCGGCATCAGGCCGCCAGCAGAACGCTGTAGGGCCACACCAGGCCGCCAGCAGAACGCCGTAGGGCCACACCAGGCCACCGACAAGCCTCCCCACCAGGTGCCCGTACAGTGGGAGAACCGAGTGAGCGACAGAGAGAACTGCAGAGCCCAGCAGCATTGTAGCCAAACAGAGGACCCGACAGCAGCCGGGGCGCAGTGTAGCGGAGTGTGGCAACGCCTAGCGCCCACACTAGCAATCCCGTCGGGGTGCACTGCGACCGGTGAATATTTGCCCATACCCAGCGGGAGCTGGCACCGTCCGCAGGTACTTTACCCCCGACCTTTAGAAGTTAATCCACCATTTTCCAAATCCAAGGAAAAGGTTGCTGGACCAATATTGCCACCCAGTGGCCAAAGGATAAAAGAACAGGGACCCATAGACATAATTAAATCCTATGCATAGGTTCTTATTGAGGACTGACCGGTCTTAGCTAACGATAGTACCCGGGTACATAGGTTTAAGTGGTGCAAGTAATATTTCATGATATATGTGTTAGCGATAATCGTAAATAATTGCCGTTACTGTTTTAGGGCTACTGTACTGTTGTATTCCAAATGATGTTTGCACTTTGATATTGTGTTATATTGTTACGTGCTGTTCACCCCATTTCAAGGTACGAAATCAGCTGGCGCCCCTAGTTGCAGGCCCAGAATAAAGCATCAATTGAGAAAGTGTGTCGATTGATTTGTGTACCCATCCTATGGTAAGAGAAGACTCCAGAACGTAAACCAAAGGAGACTAGCGGGACCGATTCCAGGCGTATCAAGTGAGGTAATTCCCCTAGCGGTGTCTACACAAAACCTGCAGCCATTTTGAAATGGGGGCCCTGGGTCACGCCTAAAGCATGTCGGGATCCCCCCCACCACACCCCAGCTTCCCTGAAAGGCATGCCTACACTGCGCACCCCTTTTGGGTTTTGTCTCACCCCTAAATGTTATTTTGCATACTTGCCAGTTATTGTTTTTTTCTTCCCATTAGTTGTTGGGGTGCAATGTGCAGCCATGCTGCATGCTTTTTAGGGGAGCTGGGGTGTTGTGTGGGGTGCCCTTCATAGTTTCGGCGTGTTTGTGTGTCCCCATTTTAAAATGACTGCAGCCCAGAAAAAAAGACATTTAAAAAAAAAAAACCCTGCAGCCATTTTGAAATGGGGGCCCTGGGTCACGCCCAAAGCATGTCGTCATCCCCCTCACCACACCCCAGCTTCCCTGAAAGGCATGCCTGCACTGCGCACCCCTTTTGGGTTTTGTCTCACCCCTAAATGTCATTTTACATACTTGCCAGTTGTTGGTTTTTTCTTCCCATTAGTTGTTGGGGTGCAATGTGCAGCCATGCTGCATGCTTTTTAGGGGAGCTGGGGTGTTGTGTGGGGTGCCCTTCATGCTTTGGGCGTGTTTGTGTGTTCCCATTTCAAATTGACTGCAGCCTAAAAAAAAGACATTAAAAAAAAAAAAAAACTGCAGCCAATCTGAAATGGGGGCCCTGGGTCATGCCTAAAGCATGTCCGGATCCCCCCCACCACACCCCAGCTTCCCTTGAAAGGCATGCCTGCACTGCGTGCCCCTTTTGGGTTTTGTCTCACCCCTAAATGTTATTTTGCATACTTGCCAGTTGTTGGTTTTTTCTTCCCATTAGTTGTTGGGGTGCAATGTGCAGCCATGCTGCATGCTTTTTAGGGGAGCTGGGGTGTTGTGTGGGGTGCCCTTCATAGTTTCGGCGTGTTTGTGTGTCCCCATTTTAAAATGACTGCAGCCCCCAAAAAAAGACATTTAAAAAACCTGCAGCCAATCTGAAATGGGGGCCCTGGGTCACGCCCAAAGCATGTCGGGATCCCCCTCACCACACCCCAGCTTCCCTGAAAGGCATGCCTGCACTGCGCACCCCTTTTGGGTTTTGTCTCACCCCTAAATGTCATTTTGCATACTTGCCAGTTGTTTGTTTTTTCTTCCCATTAGTTGTTGGGGTGCAATGTGCAGCCATGCTGCATGCTTTTTAGGGGAGCTGGGGTGTTGTGTGGGGTACCCTTCATGCTTTGGGCGTGTTTGTGTGTCCCCATTTCAAAATGACTGCAGCCCCAAAAAAAAGACAAAAAAAAAAAAAACCTGCAGCCATTTTGAAATGGGGGCCCTGGGTCATGCCCAAAGCATGTCGGGATCGCCCTCACCACACCCCAGCTTCCCTGAAAGGCATGCCTGCACTGCGCACCCCTTTTGAGTTTTGTCTCACCCCTAAATGTAATTTTGCATACTTGCCAGTTGTTGTTTTTTTCTTCTTCCCATTAGTTTTTTGGGGTGCAATGTGCAGGCATGCTGCATGCTTTTTAGGGGAGCTGGGGTGTTGTGTGGGGTGCCCTTCATGCTTTGGGCGTGTTTGTGTGTCCCCATTTCAAAATGACTGCAGCCCCCAAAAAAAAGACATTAAAAAAAAACAAAACCTGCAGCCATTTTGAAATGGGTGCCCTGGGCCTCGCCCAAAGCATGTCGGGATCCCCCCCACCACACCCCAGCTTCCCTGAAAGGCATGCCTGCACTGCGCACCCCTTTTGGGTTTTGTCTCACCCCTAAATGTTATTTTGCATACTTGCCAGTTGTTGGTTTTTTCTTCCCATTAGTTGTTGGGGTGCAATGTGCAGCCATGCTGCATGCTTTTTAGGGGAGCTGGGGTGTTGTGTGGGGTGCCCTTCATAGTTTCGGCGTGTTTGTGTGTCCCCATTTCAAAATGACTGCAGCCCAGAAAAAAAGACATTTAAAAAAAACAAAACCTGCAGCCATTTTGAAATGGGGGCCCTGGGTCACGCCCAAAGCATGTCGGGATCCCCCTCACCACACCCCAGCTTCCCTGAAAGGCATGCCTGCACTGCGCACCCCTTTTGGGTTTTGTCTCACCCCTAAATGTCATTTTGCATACTTGCCAGTTGTTTGTTTTTTCTTCCCATTAGTTGTTGGGGTGCAATGTGCAGCCATGCTGCATGCTTTTTAGGGGAGCTGGGGTGTTGTGTGGGGTGCCCTTCATGCTTTGGGCGTGTTTGTGTGTCCCCATTTCAAAATGACTGCAGCCCCAAAAAAAAAGACATAAAAAAAACCCCTGCAGCCATTTTGAAATGGGGGCCCTGGGTCACTCCCAAAGCATGTCGGGATCCCCCTCACCACACCCCAGCTTCCCTGAAAGGCATGCCTGCACTGCGCACCCCTTTTGGGTTTTGTCTCACCCCTAAATGTCATTTTGCATACTTGCCAGTTGTTGGTGTTTTCTTCCCATTAGTTGTTGAGGTGCAATGTGCAGCCATGCTGCATGCTTTTTAGGGGAGCTGGGGTGTTGTGTGGGGTGCCCTTCATGCTTTGGGCGTGTTTGTGTGTTCCCATTTCAAATTGACTGCAGCCTAAAAAAAAGACATAAAAAAAAAAAAAACCTGCAGCCAATCTGAAATGGGGGCCCTGGGTCACGCCGAAAGCATGTCGGGATCCCCCCCACCACACCCCAGCTTCCCTTGAAAGGCATTCCTGCACTGCGTGCCCCTTTTGGGTTTTGTCTCACCCCTAAATGTCATTTTGCATACTTGCCAGTTGTTGGTTTTTTCTTCCCATTAGTTGTAGGGGTGCAATGTGCAGCCATGCTGCATGCTTTTTAGGGGAGCTGGGGTGTTGTGTGGGGTGCCCTTCATGCTTTGGGCGTGTTTGTGTGTCCCCATTTCAAAATGACTGCAGCCCAAAAAAAATGACATTTAAAAAAAAAAAAAAAACCTGCAGCCATTTTGAAATGGGGGCCCTGGGTCACGCCCAAAGCATGTCGGGATCCCCCTCACCACAGTCCAGCTTCCCTGAAAGGCATGCCTGCACTGCACACCCCTTTTGGGTTTTGTCTCACCCCTAAATGTCATTTTGCATACTTGCCAGTTGTTGGTTTTTTCTTACCATTAGTTGTTGGGGCGCAATGTGCAGCCATGCTGAATACTTTTTAGGGGAGCTTGGGGTGTTGTGTGGGGTGCCCTTAATGCTTTGGGCGTGTTTGTGTGTCCCCATTTCAAAATGACTGCAGCCCCCAAAAAAAGACATTTAAAAAACCTGCAGCCAATCTGAAATGGGGGCCCTGGGTCACGCCCAAAGCATGTCGGGATCCCCCTCACCACACCCCAGCTTCCCTGAAAGGCATGCCTGCACTGCGCACCCCTTTTGGGTTTTGTCTCACCCCTAAATGTCATTTTGCATACTTGACAGTTGTTTGTTTTTTCTTCCCATTAGTTGTTGGGGTGCAATGTGCAGCCATGCTGCATGCTTTTTAGGGGAGCTGGGGTGTTGTGTGGGGTACCCTTCATGCTTTGGGCGTGTTTGTGTGTCCCCATTTAAAAATGACTGCAGCCCCCAAAAAAAGACATACAAAAAAAAAACCTGCAGCCATTTTGAAATGGGGGCCCTGGGTCACGCCTAAAGCATGTCGGGATCCCCCCCACCACACCCCAGCTTCCCTGAAAGGCATGCCTGCACTGCGCACCCCTTTTGGGTTTTGTCTCACCCCTAAATGTCATTTTGCATACTTGCCAGTTGTTGTTTTTTTCTTCCCATTAGTTGTTGGGGTGCAATGTGCAGCCATGCTGAATGATTTTTAGGGGTGCTTGGGCTGTTGTGTGGGGTGCCCTTAATGCTTTGTTCGTGTTTGTGTGTCCCCATTTCAAAATGACTCCTGCCCCAAAAAAAAGACATTTAAAAAAAAACAAAAAACCTGCAGCCATTTTGAAATGGGGGCCCTGGGTCACGCCCAAAGCATGTCAGGATCCCCCTCACCACACCCCAGCTTCCCTGAAAGGCATGCCTGCACTGCGCACCCCTTTTGGGTTTTGTCTCACCCCTAAATGTCATTTTGCATACGTGCCAGTTGTTTGTTTTTTCTTCCCATTAGTTGTTGGGGTGCAATGTGCAGCCATGCTGCATGCTTTTTAGGGGAGCTGGGGTGTTGTGTGGGGTACCCTTCATGCTTTTGGCGTGTTTGTGTGTCCCCATTTCAAAATGACTGCAGCCCCAAAAAAAAGACAAAAAAAAAAAAAAACCTGCAGCCATTTTGAAATGGGGGCCCTGGGTCATGCCCAAAGCATGTCGGGATCCCCCCCACCACACCCCAGCTTCCCTGAAAGGCATGCCTGCACTGCGCACCCCTTTTGGGTTTTGTCTCACCGGTACTTGTTTCCTAGCACGGCCACAATCGCGGCCATCGGGGGTAATTTTTAGGGGCCTGCGACGCGACCGACGCAATGCCCCCGATTTTTCCATTGAAATGCATTGAAAACAGTGAAAATCGGGTCGGTCGCGTCGTGTGCGGCTAAAAATGCTTAAATGGTCCACACGCGATGGCCGCGATTTCCCCATAGGGAACAATGTTAAATGGGTAACTTTACCCGCGGTGACCGCGATTTCCCATAGGAAACAATGTTAAATGGGTCAATTTACCCAAATCATCATAGGGAAGAATGGTAAATGGGCCAGAAACCCCCAAAAAAAACCCTGACCAGTGAAATGTCCCCCCAAAAGTAGTTTACGCCACCCCGCGATCAACGTGAACCCGAAGCGTGGCAAGCGCAGCGAGCCCACGAGGGGCGGCGGTACGCGTCCTCCGACCTTTTCATACCCCCACTATCCACGTCAGCGTGGAGTTGAGAATAGAATAGTGTGGCGAGCGCAGCGAGCCCCGCGAGGGGACGCGGATAGATTCACAGGTAAACGCGTCCCTTCGCGGCCTTCACAGGTGTCCGCGTCGCCATGGACACCTGGGAAGCCCGCGAGGGGACGCGTATAACTGTGAAGGTATCCGCGTCCCCGCGCGGGGCTCGCTGCGCTCGCCACGCTTCGGGCTCGGTGGCTCGCTGCGCTCGCCACACTATTCTATTCTCAACACCATGCCGACGTGGATAGTGGGGGTATGAAAAGGTCGGAGGACGCGTACCGCCGCCCCTCGCGGGCTCGCTGCGCTCGCCACGCTTCGGGTTCACGTTGATCGCGGGGTGGCGTATAGTACTTTTGGGGGGACATTTTAATGTTCAGGGGTGTTTTTGGGACATTTACCATTGTTCCCTATGATAATTTGGGTAAATTGATCCATTTCACATTGTTTCCTATGGGAAATCGTGGTAATCGCGGGTAAATTGAGGCATTTAACATGGTTCTCTATGGGGAAATCGCGGGCATCGCGTCTGGCCCATCGCACCCGATTTTTTAGTGCATGCGATGCCCGCGATGGCCCCGATTTTACCCCCGATGACGGCGATCATGATCGTTGTGGCCATGCTAGGAAACAAGTACCGTTTCACCCCTAAATGTCATTTTGCATACTTGCCTGTTGTTGTTTTTTTCTTCCCATTAGTTGTTGGGGTGCAATGTGCAGCCATGCTGAATGCTTTTTAGGGGAGCTTGGGGTGTTGTGTGGGGTGCCCTTCATGCTTTGGGCGTGTTTGTGTGTCCCCATTTCAAAATGACTGCAGCCCCAAAAAAAAGACATAAAAAAAAAAAAAAAACCTGCAGCCATTTTGAAATGGGGGCCCTGGGTCACGCCCAAAGCATGTCGGGATCCCCCTCACCATAGTCCAGCTTCCCTGAAAGGCATGCCTGCACTGCGCACCCCTTTTGGGTTTTGTCTCACCGGTACTTGTTTCCTAGCACGGCCACAATCGCGGCCATCGGGGGTAATTTTTAGGGGCCTGCGACGCGACCGACGCAATGCCCCCGATTTTTCCATTGAAATGCATTGAAAACAGTGAAAATCGGGTCGGTCGCGTCGTGTGCGGCTAAAAATGCTTAAATGGTCCACACGCGATGGCCGCGATTTCCCCATAGGGAACAATGTTAAATGGGTAACTTTACCCGCGGTGACCGCGATTTCCCATAGGAAACAATGTTAAATGGGTCAATTTACCCAAATCATCATAGGGAAGAATGGTAAATGGGCCAGAAACCCCCAAAAAAACCCCTGACCAGTGACATGTCCCCCCAAAAGTAGTTTACGCCACCCCGCGATCAACGTGAACCCGAAGCATGGCAAGCGCAGCGAGCCCACGAGGGGCGGCGGTACGCGTCCTCCGACCTTTTCATACCCCCACTATCCACGTCAGCGTGGAGTTGAGAATAGAATAGTGTGGCGAGCGCAGCGAGCCCCGCGAGGGGACGCGGATAGATTCACAGGTAAACGCGTCCCTTCGCGGCCTTCACAGGTGTCCGCGTCGCCATGGACACCTGGGAAGCCCGCGAGGGGACGCGTATAACTGTGAAGGTATCCGCGTCCCCGCGCGGGGCTCGCTGCGCTCGCCACGCTTCGGGCTCGGTGGCTCGCTGCGCTCGCCACACTATTCTATTCTCAACACCATGCCGACGTGGATAGTGGGGGTATGAAAAGGTCGGAGGACGCGTACCGCCGCCCCTCGCGGGCTCGCTGCGCTCGCCACGCTTCGGGTTCACGTTGATCGCGGGGTGGCGTATAGTACTTTTGGGGGGACATTTTAATGTTCAGGGGTGTTTTTGGGACATTTACCATTGTTCCCTATGATAATTTGGGTAAATTGATCCATTTCACATTGTTTCCTATGGGAAATCGTGGTAATCGCGGGTAAATTGAGGCATTTAACATGGTTCTCTATGGGGAAATCGCGGGCATCGCGTCTGGCCCATCGCACCCGATTTTTTAGTGCATGCGATGCCCGCGATGGCCCCGATTTTACCCCCGATGACGGCGATCATGATCGTTGTGGCCATGCTAGGAAACAAGTACCGTTTCACCCCTAAATGTCATTTTGCATACTTGCCTGTTGTTGTTTTTTTCTTCCCATTAGTTGTTGGGGTGCAATGTGCAGCCATGCTGAATGCTTTTTAGGGGAGCTTGGGGTGTTGTGTGGGGTGCCCTTCATGCTTTGGGCGTGTTTGTGTGTCCCCATTTCAAAATGACTGCAGCCCCAAAAAAAAGACATAAAAAAAAAAAAAACCTGCAGCCATTTTGAAATGGGGGCCCTGGGTCACGCCCAAAGCATGTCGGGATCCCCCTCACCATAGTCCAGCTTCCCTGAAAGGCATGCCTGCACTGCGCACCCCTTTTGGGTTTTGTCTCACCCCTAAATGTCATTTTGCATACTTGCCAGTTGTTGTTTTTTTCTTCCCATTAGTTGTTGGGGTGCAATGTGCAGCCATGCTGCATGCTTTTTAGGGGAGCTGGGGTGTTGTGTGGGGTGCCCTTCATGCTATGGGCGTGTTTGTGTGTCCCCATTTCAAAATGACTGCAGCCCCAAAAAAAAGACATTTAAAAAAAAAAACCTGCAGCCATTTTGAAATGGGGGCCCTGGGTCACGCCTAAAGCATGTCGGGATCCCCCCCATCACACCCCAGCTTCCCTGAAAGGCATGCCTGCACTGCGCACCCCTTTTGGGTTTTGTCTCACCCCTGAATGTCATTTTGCATTCTTGCCAGTTGTTGGTTTTTTCTTCCCATTAGTTGTTGGGGTGCAATGTGCAGCCATGCTGAATGCTTTTTAGGGGAGCTTGGGGTGTTGTGTGGGGTGCTCTTCATGCTTTGGGCGTGTTTGTGTGTCCCCATTTCAAAATGACTGCAGCCCCAAAAAAAAGACATTTAAAAAAAAAAAACAACCTGCAGCCATTTTAAAATGGGGGCCCTGGGTCACGCCCAAAGCATGTCGGGATCCCCCTCACCACACCCCAGCTTCCCTGAAAGGCATGCCTGCACTGCGCACCCCTTTTGAGTTTTGTCTCACCCCTAAATGTCATTTTGCATTCTTGCCAGTTGTTGTTTTTTTCTTCCCATTAGTTGTTGGGGTGCAATGTGCAGCCATGCTGCATGCTTTTTAGGGGAGCTGGGGTGTTGTGTGGGGTGCCCTTCATGCTTTGGGCGTGTTTGTGTGTCCCCATTTCAAAATGACTGCAGCCCCCAAAAAAAGACATTTTAAAAAAACAAAACCTGCAGCCATTTTGAAATGGGGGCCCTGGGTCACGCCTAAAGCATGTCGGGATCCCCCCCACCAAACCCCAGCTTCCCTGAAAGGCATGCCTGCACTGCGCACCCCTTTTGGGTTTTGTCTCACCCCTAAATGTCATTTTGCATACTTGCCAGTTGTTTGTTTTTTCTTCCCATTAGTTGTTGGGGTGCAATGTGCAGCCATGCTGCATGCTTTTTAGGGGAGCTGGGGTGTTGTGTGGGGTGCCCTTCATGCTTTGGGCGTGTTTGTGTGTCCCCATTTCAAAATGACTGCAGCCCCCCAAAAAAGACATTTAAAAAAAAAAAAACCTGCAGCCATTTTGAAATGGGGGCCCTGGGTCACGCCCAAAGCATGTCGGGATCCCCCTCACCACACCCCAGCTTCCCTGAAAGGCATGCCTGCACTGCGCACCCCTTAACGAAAAGAGCTAGAAGGCTGAAAATGCATATTTAGACTTGTAGGCATTGTGTGAACAAGATAGCGTTGAAAAATCGGCTCTAGCTTATTCCGCCTTAGAGAAAACCGCGTTGACATTTTTTCCAAATGCCTTGCAATATCTCCTTAACGAAAAGAGCTAGAAGGCTGAAAATGCATATTTAGACTTGTAGGCATTGTGTGAACAAGATAGCATTGAAAAATCGGCTCTAGCTTATTCCTCCTTAGAGAAAACCGCGTTGACATTTTTTCCAAATGCCTTGCAATATCTCCTTAACGAAAAGAGCTAGAAGGCTGAAAATGCATATTTAGACTTGTAGGCATTGTGTGAACAAGATAGCGTTGAAAAATCGGCTCTAGCTTATTCCGCCTTAGAGAAAACCGCGTTGACATTTTTTCCAAATGCCTTGCAATATCTCCTTAACGAAAAGAGCTAGAAGGCTGAAAATGCATATTTAGACTTGTAGGCATTGTGTGAACAAGATAGCGTTGAAAAATCGGCTCTAGCTTATTCCGCCTTAGAGAAAACCGCGTTGACATTTTTTCCAAATGCCTTGCAATATCTCCTTAACGAAAAGAGCTAGAAGGCTGAAAATGCATATTTAGACTTGTAGGCATTGTGTGAACAAGATAGCGTTGAAAAATCGGCTCTAGCTCATTCCGCCTTAGAGAAAACCGCGTTGACATTTTTTCCAAATGCCTTGCAATATCTCCTTAACGAAAAGAGCTAGAAGGCTGAAAATGCTTATTTAGACTTGTAGGCATTGTGTGAACAAGATAGCGTTGAAAAATCGGCTCTAGCTTATTCCGCCTTAGAGAAAACCGCGTTGACATTTTTTCCAAATGCCTTGCAATATCTCCTTAACGAAAAGAGCTAGAAGGCTGAAAATGCATATTTAGACTTGTAGGCATTGTATGAACAAGATAGCGTTAAAAAATCTGCTCTAGCTTATTCCGCCTTAGAGAAAACCGCGTTGACATTTTTTCCAAATGCCTTGCAATATCTCCTTAACGAAAAGAGCTAGAAGGCTGAAAATGCATATTTATACTTGTAGGCATTGTGTGAACAAGATAGCGTTGAAAAATCGGCTCTAGCTTATTCCGCCTTAGAGAAAACCGCGTTGAAATTTTTTCCAAATGCCTTGCAATAACTCCTTAACGAAAAGAGCTAGAAGGCTGAAAATGCATATTTAGACTTGTAGGCATTGTGTGAACAATATAGCATTGAAAAATCGGCTCTAGCTTATTCCGCCTTAGAGAAAACCGCGTTGACATTTTTTCCAAATGCCTTGCAATAACTCCTTAACGAAAAGAGCTAGAAGGCTGAAAATGCATATTTAGACTTGTAGGCATTGTGTGAACAAGATAGCGTTGAAAAATCGGCTCTAGCTTATTCCGCCTTAGAGAAAACCGCGTTGACATTTTTTCCAAATGCCTTGCAATAACTCCTTAACGAAAAGAGCTAGAAGGCTGAAAATGCATATTTAGACTTGTAGGCATTGTGTGAACAAGATAGCGTTGAAAAATCGGCTCTAGCTTATTCCGCCTTAGAGAAAACCGCGTTGACATTTTTTCCAAATGCCTTGCAATATCTCCTTAACGAAAAGAGCTAGAAGGCTGAATATGCATATTTAGACTTGTAGGCATTGTGTGAACAAGATAGCGTTGAAAAATCGGCTCTAGCTTATTCCGCCTTAGAGAAAACCGCGTTGACATTTTTTCCAAATGCCTTGCAATATCTCCTTAACGAAAAGAGCTAGAAGGCTGAAAATGCATATTTAGACTTGTATGCATTGTGTGAACAAGATAGCGTTGAAAAATCGGCTCTAGCTTATTCCGCCTTAGAGAAAACCGCGTTGACATTTTTTCCAAATGCCTTGCAATAACTCCTTAACGAAAAGAGCTAGAAGGCTGAAAATGCATATTTAGACTTGTAGGCATTGTGTGAACAAGATAGCGTTGAAAAATCGGCTCTAGCTTATTCCGCCTTAGAGAAAACCGCGTTGACATTTTTTCCAAATGCCTTGCAATAACTCCTTAACGAAAAGAGCTAGAAGGCTGAAAATGCATATTTAGACTTGTAGGCATTGTGTGAACAAGATAGCGTTGAAAAATCGGCTCTAGCTTATTCCGCATTAGAGAAAACCGCGTTGACATTTTTTCCAAATGCTTGCAATATCTCCTTAACGAAAAGAGCTAGAAGGCTGAAAATGCATATTTAGACTTGTAGGCATTGTGTGAACAAGATAGCGTTGAAAAATCGGCTCTAGCTTATTCCGCCTTAGAGAAAACCGCGTTGACATTTTTTCCAAATGCCTTGCAATATCTCCTTAACGAAAAGAGCTAGAAGGCTGAAAATGCATATTTAGACTTGTAGGCATTGTATGAACAAGATAGCGTTGAAAAATCTGCTCTAGCTTATTCCGCCTTAGAGAAAACCGCGTTGACATTTTTTTCCAAATGCCTTGCAATATCTCCTTAACGAAAAGAGCTAGAAGGCTGAAAATGCATATTTAGACTTGTAGGCATTGTGTGAACAAGATAGCGTTAAAAAATCGGCTCTAGCTTATTCCGCCTTAGAGAAAACCGCGTTGACATTTTTTCCAAATGCCTTGCAATATCTCCTTAACGAAAAGAGCTAGAAGGCTGAAAATGCATATTTAGACTTGTAGGCATTGTGTGAACAAGATAGCGTTGAAAAATCGGCTCTAGCTTATTCCGCCTTAGAGAAAACCGCGTTGACATTTTTTCCAAATGCCTTGCAATAACTCCTTAACGAAAAGAGCTAGAAGGCTGAAAATGCATATTTAGACTTGTAGGCATTGTGTGAACAAGATAGCGTTGAAAAATCGGCTCTAGCTTATTCCGCCTTAGAGAAAACCGCGTTGACATTTTTTCCAAATGCCTTGCAATAACTCCTTAACGAAAAGAGCTAGAAGGCTGAAAATGCATATTTAGACTTGTAGGCATTGTGTGAACAAGATAGCGTTGAAAAATCGGCTCTAGCTTATTCCGCCTTAGAGAAAACCGCGTTGACATTTTTTCCAAATGCCTTGCAATATCTCCTTAACGAAAAGAGCTAGAAGGCTGAATATGCATATTTAGACTTGTAGGCATTGTGTGAACAAGATAGCGTTGAAAAATCGGCTCTAGCTTATTCCGCCTTAGAGAAAACCGCGTTGACATTTTTTCCAAATGCCTTGCAATATCTCCTTAACGAAAAGAGCTAGAAGGCTGAAAATGCATATTTAGACTTGTATGCATTGTGTGAACAAGATAGCGTTGAAAAATCGGCTCTAGCTTATTCCGCCTTAGAGAAAACCGCGTTGACATTTTTTCCAAATGCCTTGCAATAACTCCTTAACGAAAAGAGCTAGAAGGCTGAAAATGCATATTTAGACTTGTAGGCATTGTGTGAACAAGATAGCGTTGAAAAATCGGCTCTAGCTTATTCCGCCTTAGAGAAAACCGCGTTGACATTTTTTCCAAATGCCTTGCAATAACTCCTTAACGAAAAGAGCTAGAAGGCTGAAAATGCATATTTAGACTTGTAGGCATTGTGTGAACAAGATAGCGTTGAAAAATCGGCTCTAGCTTATTCCGCATTAGAGAAAACCGCGTTGACATTTTTTCCAAATGCCTTGCAATATCTCCTTAACGAAAAGAGCTAGAAGGCTGAAAATGCATATTTAGACTTGTAGGCATTGTGTGAACAAGATAGCGTTGAAAAATCGGCTCTAGCTTATTCCGCCTTAGAGAAAACCGCGTTGACATTTTTTCCAAATGCCTTGCAATATCTCCTTAACGAAAAGAGCTAGAAGGCTGAAAATGCATATTTAGACTTGTAGGCATTGTATGAACAAGATAGCGTTGAAAAATCTGCTCTAGCTTATTCCGCCTTAGAGAAAACCGCGTTGACATTTTTTTCCAAATGCCTTGCAATATCTCCTTAACGAAAAGAGCTAGAAGGCTGAAAATGCATATTTAGACTTGTAGGCATTGTGTGAACAAGATAGCGTTAAAAAATCGGCTCTAGCTTATTCCGCCTTAGAGAAAACCGCGTTGACATTTTTTCCAAATGCCTTGCAATATCTCCTTAACGAAAAGAGCTAGAAGGCTGAAAATGCATATTTAGACTTGTAGGCATTGTGTGAACAAGATAGCGTTGAAAAATCGGCTCTAGCTTATTCCGCCTTAGAGAAAACCGCGTTGACATTTTTTCCAAATGCCTTGCAATAACTCCTTAACGAAAAGAGCTAGAAGGCTGAAAATGCATATTTAGACTTGTAGGCATTGTGTGAACAAGATAGCGTTGAAAAATCGGCTCTAGCTTATTCCGCCTTAGAGAAAACCGCGTTGAAATTTTTTCCAAATGCCTTGCAATAACTCCTTAACGAAAAGAGCTAGAAGGCTGAAAATGCATATTTAGACTTGTAGGCATTGTGTGAACAAGATAGCGTTGAAAAATCGTCTCTAGCTTATTCCGCCTTAGAGAAAACCGCGTTGACATTTTTTCCAAATGCCTTGCAATAACTCCTTAACGAAAAGAGCTAGAAGGCTGAAAATGCATATTTAGACTTGGAGGCATTGTGTGAACAAGATAGCGTTGAAAAATCGGCTCTAGCTTATTCCGCCTTAGTGAAAACCGCGTTGACATTTTTTCCAAATGCCTTGCAATATCTCCTTAACGAAAAGAGCTAGAAGGCTGAAAATGCATATTTAGACTTGTAGGCATTGTGTGAACAAGATAGCATTGAAAAATCGGCTCTAGCTTATTCCGCCTTAGAGAAAACCGCGTTGACATTTTTTCCAAATGCCTTGCAATATCTCCTTAACGAAAAGAGCTAGAAGGCTGAAAATGCATATTTAGACTTGTAGGCATTGTGTGAACAAGATAGCGTTGAAAAATCGGCTCTAGCTTATTCCGCCTTAGAGAAAACCGCGTTGACATTTTTTCCAAATGCCTTGCAATATCTCCTTAACGAAAAGAGCTAGAAGGCTGAAAATGCATATTTAGACTTGTAGGCATTGTGTGAACAAGATAGCGTTGAAAAATCGGCTCTAGCTTATTCCGCCTTAGAGAAAACCGCGTTGACATTTTTTCCAAATGCCTTGCAATAACTCCTTAACGAAAAGAGCTAGAAGGCTGAAAATGCATATTTAGACTTGTAGGCATTGTGTGAACAAGATAGCATTGAAAAATCGGCTCTAGCTTATTCCGCCTTAGAGAAAACCGCGTTGACATTTTTTCCAAATGCCTTGCAATAACTCCTTAACGAAAAGAGCTAGAAGGCTGAAAATGCATATTTAGACTTGTAGGCATTGTGTGAACAAGATAGCGTTGAAAAATCGGCTCTAGCTTATTCCGCCTTAGAGAAAACCGCGTTGACATTTTTTCCAAATGCCTTGCAATATCTCCTTAACGAAAAGAGCTAGAAGGCTGAAAATGCATATTTAGACTTGTAGGCATTGTGTGAACAAGATAGCGTTAAAAAATCGGCTCTAGCTTATTCCGCCTTAGAGAAAACCGCGTTGACATTTTTTCCAAATGCCTTGCAATATCTCCTTAACGAAAAGAGCTAGAAGGCTGAAAATGCATATTTAGACTTGTAGGCATTGTGTGAACAAGATAGCGTTGAAAAATCGGCTCTAGCTTATTCCGCCTTAGAGAAAACCGCGTTGACATTTTTTCCAAATGCCTTGCAATATCTCCTTAACGAAAAGAGCTAGAAGGCTGAAAATGCATATTTAGACTTGTAGGCATTGTGTGAACAAGATAGCGTTGAAAAATCGGCTCTAGCTTATTCCGCCTTAGAGAAAACCGCGTTGACATTTTTTCCAAATGCCTTGCAATATCTCCTTAACGAAAAGAGCTAGAAGGCTGAAAATGCATATTTAGACTTGTAGGCATTGTGTGAACAAGATAGCGTTGAAAAATCGGCTCTAGCTTATTCCGCCTTAGAGAAAACCGCGTTGACATTTTTTTCCAAATGCCTTGCAATATCTCCTTAACGAAAAGAGCTAGAAGGCTGAAAATGCATATTCAGACTTGTAGGCATTGTGTGAACAAGATAGCGTTGAAAAATCGTCTCTAGCTTATTCCGCCTTAGAGAAAACCGCGTTGACATTTTTTCCAAATGCCTTGCAATAACTCCTTAACGAAAAGAGCTAGAAGGCTGAAAATGCATATTTAGACTTGTAGGCATTGTGTGAACAAGATAGCGTTGAAAAATCGGCTCTAGCTTATTCCGCCTTAGAGAAAACCGCGTTGACATTTTTTCCAAATGCCTTGCAATATCTCCTTAACGAAAAGAGCTAGAAGGCTGAAAATGCATATTCAGACTTGTAGGCATTGTGTGAACAAGATAGCGTTGAAAAATCGGCTCTAGCTTATTCCGCCTTAGAGAAAACCGCGTTGACATTTTTTCCAAATGCCTTGCAATATCTCCTTAACGAAAAGAGCTAGAAGGCTGAAAATGCATATTTAGACTTGTAGGCATTGTGTGAACAAGATAGCGTTGAAAAATCGGCTCTAGCTTATTCCGCCTTAGAGAAAACCGCGTTGACATTTTTTCCAAATGCCTTGCAATAACTCCTTAACGAAAAGAGCTAGAAGGCTGAAAATGCATATTTAGACTTGTAGGCATTGTGTGAACAAGATAGCGTTGAAAAATCGGCTCTAGCTTATTCCGCCTTAGAGAAAACCGCGTTGACATTTTTTCCAAATGCCTTGCAATATCTCCTTAACGAAAAGAGCTAGAAGGCTGAAAATGCATATTTAGACTTGTAGGCATTGTGTGAACAAGATAGCGTTGAAAAATCGGCACTAGCTTATTCCGCCTTAGAGAAAACCGCGTTGACATTTTTTTCCAAATGCCTTGCAATATCTCCTTAACGAAAAGAGCTAGAAGGCTGAAAATGCATATTTAGACTTGTAGGCATTGTGTGAACAAGATAGCGTTGAAAAATCGGCTCTAGCTTATTCCGCCTTAGAGAAAACCGCGTTGACATTTTTTCCAAATGCCTTGCAATAACTCCTTAACGAAAAGAGCTAGAAGGCTGAAAATGCATATTTAGACTTGTAGGCATTGTGTGAACAAGATAGCGTTGAAAAATCGGCTCTAGCTTATTCCGCCTTAGAGAAAACCGCGTTGACATTTTTTCCAAATGCCTTGCAATATCTCCTTAACGAAAAGAGCTAGAAGGCTGAAAATGCATATTTAGACTTGTAGGCATTGTATGAACAAGATAGCGTTGAAAAATCTGCTCTAGCTTATTCCGCCTTAGAGAAAACCGCGTTGACATTTTTTTCCAAATGCCTTGCAATATCTCCTTAACGAAAAGAGCTAGAAGGCTGAAAATGCATATTTAGACTTGTAGGCATTGTGTGAACAAGATAGCGTTAAAAAATCGGCTCTAGCTTATTCCGCCTTAGAGAAAACCGCGTTGACATTTTTTCCAAATGCCTTGCAATATCTCCTTAACGAAAAGAGCTAGAAGGCTGAAAATGCATATTTAGACTTGTAGGCATTGTGTGAACAAGATAGCGTTGAAAAATCGGCTCTAGCTTATTCCGCCTTAGAGAAAACCGCGTTGACATTTTTTCCAAATGCCTTGCAATAACTCCTTAACGAAAAGAGCTAGAAGGCTGAAAATGCATATTTAGACTTGTAGGCATTGTGTGAACAAGATAGCGTTGAAAAATCGGCTCTAGCTTATTCCGCCTTAGAGAAAACCGCGTTGACATTTTTTCCAAATGCCTTGCAATAACTCCTTAACGAAAAGAGCTAGAAGGCTGAAAATGCATATTTAGACTTGTAGGCATTGTGTGAACAAGATAGCGTTGAAAAATCGGCTCTAGCTTATTCCGCCTTAGAGAAAACCGCGTTGACATTTTTTCCAAATGCCTTGCAATATCTCCTTAACGAAAAGAGCTAGAAGGCTGAATATGCATATTTAGACTTGTAGGCATTGTGTGAACAAGATAGCGTTGAAAAATCGGCTCTAGCTTATTCCGCCTTAGAGAAAACCGCGTTGACATTTTTTCCAAATGCCTTGCAATATCTCCTTAACGAAAAGAGCTAGAAGGCTGAAAATGCATATTTAGACTTGTATGCATTGTGTGAACAAGATAGCGTTGAAAAATCGGCTCTAGCTTATTCCGCCTTAGAGAAAACCGCGTTGACATTTTTTCCAAATGCCTTGCAATAACTCCTTAACGAAAAGAGCTAGAAGGCTGAAAATGCATATTTAGACTTGTAGGCATTGTGTGAACAAGATAGCGTTGAAAAATCGGCTCTAGCTTATTCCGCCTTAGAGAAAACCGCGTTGACATTTTTTCCAAATGCCTTGCAATAACTCCTTAACGAAAAGAGCTAGAAGGCTGAAAATGCATATTTAGACTTGTAGGCATTGTGTGAACAAGATAGCGTTGAAAAATCGGCTCTAGCTTATTCCGCATTAGAGAAAACCGCGTTGACATTTTTTCCAAATGCCTTGCAATATCTCCTTAACGAAAAGAGCTAGAAGGCTGAAAATGCATATTTAGACTTGTAGGCATTGTGTGAACAAGATAGCGTTGAAAAATCGGCTCTAGCTTATTCCGCCTTAGAGAAAACCGCGTTGACATTTTTTCCAAATGCCTTGCAATATCTCCTTAACGAAAAGAGCTAGAAGGCTGAAAATGCATATTTAGACTTGTAGGCATTGTATGAACAAGATAGCGTTGAAAAATCTGCTCTAGCTTATTCCGCCTTAGAGAAAACCGCGTTGACATTTTTTTCCAAATGCCTTGCAATATCTCCTTAACGAAAAGAGCTAGAAGGCTGAAAATGCATATTTAGACTTGTAGGCATTGTGTGAACAAGATAGCGTTAAAAAATCGGCTCTAGCTTATTCCGCCTTAGAGAAAACCGCGTTGACATTTTTTCCAAATGCCTTGCAATATCTCCTTAACGAAAAGAGCTAGAAGGCTGAAAATGCATATTTAGACTTGTAGGCATTGTGTGAACAAGATAGCGTTGAAAAATCGGCTCTAGCTTATTCCGCCTTAGAGAAAACCGCGTTGACATTTTTTCCAAATGCCTTGCAATAACTCCTTAACGAAAAGAGCTAGAAGGCTGAAAATGCATTTTAGACTTGTAGGCATTGTGTGAACAAGATAGCGTTGAAAAATCGGCTCTAGCTTATTCCGCCTTAGAGAAAACCGCGTTGAAATTTTTTCCAAATGCCTTGCAATAACTCCTTAACGAAAAGAGCTAGAAGGCTGAAAATGCATATTTAGACTTGTAGGCATTGTGTGAACAAGATAGCGTTGAAAAATCGTCTCTAGCTTATTCCGCCTTAGAGAAAACCGCGTTGACATTTTTTTCCAAATGCCTTGCAATAACTCCTTAACGAAAAGAGCTAGAAGGCTGAAAATGCATATTTAGACTTGGAGGCATTGTGTGAACAAGATAGCGTTGAAAAATCGGCTCTAGCTTATTCCGCCTTAGTGAAAACCGCGTTGACATTTTTTCCAAATGCCTTGCAATATCTCCTTAACGAAAAGAGCTAGAAGGCTGAAAATGCATATTTAGACTTGTAGGCATTGTGTGAACAAGATAGCATTGAAAAATCGGCTCTAGCTTATTCCGCCTTAGAGAAAACCGCGTTGACATTTTTTCCAAATGCCTTGCAATATCTCCTTAACGAAAAGAGCTAGAAGGCTGAAAATGCATATTTAGACTTGTAGGCATTGTGTGAACAAGATAGCGTTGAAAAATCGGCTCTAGCTTATTCCGCCTTAGAGAAAACCGCGTTGACATTTTTTCCAAATGCCTTGCAATATCTCCTTAACGAAAAGAGCTAGAAGGCTGAAAATGCATATTTAGACTTGTAGGCATTGTGTGAACAAGATAGCGTTGAAAAATCGGCTCTAGCTTATTCCGCCTTAGAGAAAACCGCGTTGACATTTTTTCCAAATGCCTTGCAATAACTCCTTAACGAAAAAAGCTAGAAGGCTGAAAATGCATATTTAGACTTGTAGGCATTGTGTGAACAAGATAGCATTGAAAAATCGGCTCTAGCTTATTCCGCCTTAGAGAAAACCGCGTTGACATTTTTTCCAAATGCCTTGCAATAACTCCTTAACGAAAAGAGCTAGAAGGCTGAAAATGCATATTTAGACTTGTAGGCATTGTGTGAACAAGATAGCGTTGAAAAATCGGCTCTAGCTTATTCCGCCTTAGAGAAAACCGCGTTGACATTTTTTCCAAATGCCTTGCAATATCTCCTTAACGAAAAGAGCTAGAAGGCTGAAAATGCATATTTAGACTTGTAGGCATTGTGTGAACAAGATAGCGTTAAAAAATCGGCTCTAGCTTATTCCGCCTTAGAGAAAACCGCGTTGACATTTTTTCCAAATGCCTTGCAATATCTCCTTAACGAAAAGAGCTAGAAGGCTGAAAATGCATATTTAGACTTGTAGGCATTGTGTGAACAAGATAGCGTTGAAAAATCGGCTCTAGCTTATTCCGCCTTAGAGAAAACCGCGTTGACATTTTTTCCAAATGCCTTGCAATATCTCCTTAACGAAAAGAGCTAGAAGGCTGAAAATGCATATTTAGACTTGTAGGCATTATGTGAACAAGATAGCGTTGAAAAATCGGCTCTAGCTTATTCCGCCTTAGAGAAAACCGCGTTGACATTTTTCCAAATGCCTTGCAATATCTCCTTAACGAAAAGAGCTAGAAGGCTGAAAATGCATATTTAGACTTGTAGGCATTGTGTGAACAAGATAGCGTTGAAAAATCGGCTCTAGCTTATTCCGCCTTAGAGAAAACCGCGTTGACATTTTTTTCCAAATGCCTTGCAATATCTCCTTAACGAAAAGAGCTAGAAGGCTGAAAATGCATATTCAGACTTGTAGGCATTGTGTGAACAAGATAGCGTTGAAAAATCGTCTCTAGCTTATTCCGCCTTAGAGAAAACCGCGTTGACATTTTTTCCAAATGCCTTGCAATAACTCCTTAACGAAAAGAGCTAGAAGGCTGAAAATGCATATTTAGACTTGTAGGCATTGTGTGAACAAGATAGCGTTGAAAAATCGGCTCTAGCTTATTCCGCCTTAGAGAAAACCGCGTTGACATTTTTTCCAAATGCCTTGCAATATCTCCTTAACGAAAACAGCTAGAAGGCTGAAAATGCATATTCAGACTTGTAGGCATTGTGTGAACAAGATAGCGTTGAAAAATCGGCTCTAGCTTATTCCGCCTTAGAGAAAACCGCGTTGACATTTTTTCCAAATGCCTTGCAATATCTCCTTAACGAAAAGAGCTAGAAGGCTGAAAATGCATATTTAGACTTGTAGGCATTGTGTGAACAAGATAGCGTTGAAAAATCGGCTCTAGCTTATTCCGCCTTAGAGAAAACCGCGTTGACATTTTTTCCAAATGCCTTGCAATAACTCCTTAACGAAAAGAGCTAGAAGGCTGAAAATGCATATTTAGACTTGTAGGCATTGTGTGAACAAGATAGCGTTGAAAAATCGGCTCTAGCTTATTCCGCCTTAGAGAAAACCGCGTTGACATTTTTTCCAAATGCCTTGCAATATCTCCTTAACGAAAAGAGCTAGAAGGCTGAAAATGCATATTTAGACTTGTAGGCATTGTGTGAACAAGATAGCGTTGAAAAATCGGCACTAGCTTATTCCGCCTTAGAGAAAACCGCGTTGACATTTTTTTCCAAATGCCTTGCAATATCTCCTTAACGAAAAGAGTTCGAAGGCTGAAAATGCATATTTAGACTTGTAGGCATTGTGTGAACAAGATAGCGTTGAAAAATCGGCTCTAGCTTATTCCGCCTTAGAGAAAACCGCGTTGACATTTTTTCCAAATGCCTTGCAATAACTCCTTAACGAAAAGAGCTAGAAGGCTGAAAATGCATATTTAGACTTGTAGGCATTGTGTGAACAAGATAGCGTTGAAAAATCGGCTCTAGCTTATTCCGCCTTAGAGAAAACCGCGTTGACATTTTTTCCAAATGCCTTGCAATATCTCCTTAACGAAAAGAGCTAGAAGGCTGAAAATGCATATTTAGACTTGTAGGCATTGTGTGAACAAGATAGCGTTGAAAAATCGTCTCTAGCTTATTCCGCCTTAGAGAAAACCGCGTTGACATTTTTTTCCAAATGCCTTGCAATATCTCCTTAACGAAAAGAGCTAGAAGGCTGAAAATGCATATTTAGACTTGTAGGCATTGTGTGAACAAGATAGCGTTGAAAAATCGGCTCTAGCTTATTCCGCATTAGAGAAAACCGCGTTGACATTTTTTCCAAATGCCTTGCAATATCTCCTTAACGAAAAGAGCTAGAAGGCTGAAAATGCATATTTAGACTTGTAGGCATTGTGTGAACAAGATAGCATTGAAAAATCGGCTCTAGCTTATTCCGCCTTAGAGAAAACCGCGTTGACATTTTTTCCAAATGCCTTGCAATATCTCCTTAACGAAAAGAGCTAGAAGGCTGAAAATGCATATTTAGACTTGTAGGCATTGTGTGAACAAGATAGCGTTGAAAAATCGTCTCTAGCTTATTCCGCCTTAGAGAAAACCGCGTTGACATTTTTTCCAAATGCCTTGCAATAACTCCTTAACGAAAAGAGCTAGAAGGCTGAAAATGCATATTTAGACTTGTAGGCATTGTGTGAACAAGATAGCGTTGAAAAATCGGCTCTAGCTTATTCCGCCTTAGAGAAAACCGCGTTGACATTTTTTCCAAATGCCTTGCAATATCTCCTTAACGAAAAGAGCTAGAAGGCTGAAAATGCATATTTAGACTTGTAGGCATTGTGTGAACAAGATAGCGTTGGAAAATCGGCTCTAGCTTATTCCGCCTTAGAGAAAACCGCGTTGACATTTTTTCCAAATGCCTTGCAATATCTCCTTAACGAAAAGAGCTAGAAGGCTGAAAATGCATATTTAGACTTGTAGGCATTGTGTGAACAAGATAGCGTTGAAAAATCGGCTCTAGCTTATTCCGCCTTAGAGAAAACCGCGTTGACATTTTTTCCAAATGCCTTGCAATAACTCCTTAACGAAAAGAGCTAGAAGGCTGAAAATGCATATTTAGACTTGTAGGCATTGTGTGAACAAGATAGCGTTGAAAAATCGGCTCTAGCTTATTCCGCCTTAGAGAAAACCGCGTTGACATTTTTTCCAAATGCCTTGCAATATCTCCTTAACGAAAAGAGCTAGAAGGCTGAAAATGCATATTTAGACTTGTAGGCATTGTGTGAACAAGATAGCGTTGAAAAATCGGCTCTAGCTTATTCCGCCTTAGAGAAAACCGCGTTGACATTTTTTCCAAATGCCTTGCAATATCTCCTTAACGAAAAGAGCTAGAAGGCTGAAAATGCATATTTAGACTTGTAGGCATTGTGTGAACAAGATAGCGTTGAAAAATCGGCTCTAGCTTATTCCGCCTTAGAGAAAACCGCGTTGACATTTTTTCCAAATGCCTTGCAATAACTCCTTAACGAAAAGAGCTAGAAGGCTGAAAATGCATATTTAGACTTGTAGGCATTGTGTGAACAAGATAGCATTGAAAAATCGGCTCTAGCTTATTCCGCCTTAGAGAAAACCGCGTTGACATTTTTTCCAAATGCCTTGCAATAACTCCTTAACGAAAAGAGCTAGAAGGCTGAAAATGCATATTTAGACTTGTAGGCATTGTGTGAACAAGATAGCGTTGAAAAATCGGCTCTAGCTTATTCCGCCTTAGAGAAAACCGCGTTGACATTTTTTCCAAATGCCTTGCAATATCTCCTTAACGAAAAGAGCTAGAAGGCTGAAAATGCATATTTAGACTTGTAGGCATTGTGTGAACAAGATAGCGTTGAAAAATCGGCTCTAGCTTATTCCGCCTTAGAGAAAACCGCGTTGACATTTTTTCCAAATGCCTTGCAATAACTCCTTAACGAAAAGAGCTAGAAGGCTGAAAATGCATATTTAGACTTGTAGGCATTGTGTGAACAAGATAGCGTTGAAAAATCGGCTCTAGCTTATTCCGCCTTAGAGAAAACCGCGTTGACATTTTTTCCAAATGCCTTGCAATATCTCCTTAACGAAAAGAGCTAGAAGGCTGAAAATGCATATTTAGACTTGTAGGCATTGTGTGAACAAGATAGCGTTGAAAAATCGTCTCTAGCTTATTCCGCCTTAGAGAAAACCGCGTTGACATTTTTTCCAAATGCCTTGCAATATCTCCTTAACGAAAAGAGCTAGAAGGCTGAAAATGCATATTTAGACTTGTAGGCATTGTGTGAACAAGATAGCGTTGAAAAATCGGCTCTAGCTTATTCCGCCTTAGAGAAAACCGCGTTGACATTTTTTTCCAAATGCCTTGCAATATCTCCTTAACGAAAAGAGCTAGAAGGCTGAAAATGCATATTTAGACTTGTAGGCATTGTGTGAACAAGATAGCGTTGAAAAATCGTCTCTAGCTTATTCCGCCTTAGAGAAAACCGCGTTGACATTTTTTCCAAATGCCTTGCAATAACTCCTTAACGAAAAGAGCTAGAAGGCTGAAAATGCATATTTAGACTTGTAGGCATTGTGTGAACAAGATAGCGTTGAAAAATCGGCTCTAGCTTATTCCGCCTTAGAGAAAACCGCGTTGACATTTTTTCCAAATGCCTTGCAATATCTCCTTAACGAAAAGAGCTAGAAGGCTGAAAATGCATATTCAGACTTGTAGGCATTGTGTGAACAAGATAGCGTTGAAAAATCGGCTCTAGCTTATTCCGCCTTAGAGAAAACCGCGTTGACATTTTTTCCAAATGCCTTGCAATATCTCCTTAACGAAAAGAGCTAGAAGGCTGAAAATGCATATTTAGACTTGTAGGCATTGTGTGAACAAGATAGCGTTGAAAAATCGGCTCTAGCTTATTCCGCCTTAGAGAAAACCGCGTTGACATTTTTTCCAAATGCCTTGCAATAACTCCTTAACGAAAAGAGCTAGAAGGCTGAAAATGCATATTTAGACTTGTAGGCATTGTGTGAACAAGATAGCGTTGAAAAATCGGCTCTAGCTTATTCCGCCTTAGAGAAAACCGCGTTGACATTTTTTCCAAATGCCTTGCAATATCTCCTTAACGAAAAGAGCTAGAAGGCTGAAAATGCATATTTAGACTTGTAGGCATTGTGTGAACAAGATAGCGTTGAAAAATCGGCACTAGCTTATTCCGCCTTAGAGAAAACCGCGTTGACATTTTTTTCCAAATGCCTTGCAATATCTCCTTAACGAAAAGAGCTAGAAGGCTGAAAATGCATATTTAGACTTGTAGGCATTGTGTGAACAAGATAGCGTTGAAAAATCGGCTCTAGCTTATTCCGCCTTAGAGAAAACCGCGTTGACATTTTTTCCAAATGCCTTGCAATAACTCCTTAACGAAAAGAGCTAGAAGGCTGAAAATGCATATTTAGACTTGTAGGCATTGTGTGAACAAGATAGCGTTGAAAAATCGGCTCTAGCTTATTCCGCCTTAGAGAAAACCGCGTTGACATTTTTTCCAAATGCCTTGCAATATCTCCTTAACGAAAAGAGCTAGAAGGCTGAAAATGCATATTTAGACTTGTAGGCATTGTGTGAACAAGATAGCGTTGAAAAATCGTCTCTAGCTTATTCCGCCTTAGAGAAAACCGCGTTGACATTTTTTCCAAATGCCTTGCAATATCTCCTTAACGAAAAGAGCTAGAAGGCTGAAAATGCATATTTAGACTTGTAGGCATTGTGTGAACAAGATAGCGTTGAAAAATCGGCTCTAGCTTATTCCGCCTTAGAGAAAACCGCGTTGACATTTTTTCCAAATGCCTTGCAATAACTCCTTAACGAAAAGAGCTAGAAGGCTGAAAATGCATATTTAGACTTGTAGGCATTGTGTGAACAAGATAGCGTTGAAAAATCGGCTCTAGCTTATTCCGCCTTAGAGAAAACCGCGTTGAAATTTTTTCCAAATGCCTTGCAATAACTCCTTAACGAAAAGAGCTAGAAGGCTGAAAATGCATATTTAGACTTGTAGGCATTGTGTGAACAAGATAGCGTTGAAAAATCGTCTCTAGCTTATTCCGCCTTAGAGAAAACCGCGTTGACATTTTTTCCAAATGCCTTGCAATAACTCCTTAACGAAAAGAGCTAGAAGGCTGAAAATGCATATTTAGACTTGGAGGCATTGTGTGAACAAGATAGCGTTGAAAAATCGGCTCTAGCTTATTCCGCCTTAGTGAAAACCGCGTTGACATTTTTTCCAAATGCCTTGCAATATCTCCTTAACGAAAAGAGCTAGAAGGCTGAAAATGCATATTTAGACTTGTAGGCATTGTGTGAACAAGATAGCATTGAAAAATCGGCTCTAGCTTATTCCGCCTTAGAGAAAACCGCGTTGACATTTTTTCCAAATGCCTTGCAATATCTCCTTAACGAAAAGAGCTAGAAGGCTGAAAATGCATATTTAGACTTGTAGGCATTGTGTGAACAAGATAGCGTTGAAAAATCGGCTCTAGCTTATTCCGCCTTAGAGAAAA
Organism: Crinia signifera; assembly: GCF_055691185.1. Taxonomy (NCBI): domain Eukaryota; kingdom Metazoa; phylum Chordata; class Amphibia; order Anura; family Myobatrachidae; genus Crinia; species Crinia signifera. The sequence goes on along the minus strand of NC_139219.1, from coordinate 118,534,549 downwards.
CCGCGTTGACATTTTTTCCAAATGCCTTGCAATATCTCCTTAACGAAAAGAGCTAGAAGGCTGAAAATGCATATTTAGACTTGTAGGCATTGTGTGAACAAGATAGCGTTGAAAAATCGGCTCTAGCTTATTCCGCCTTAGAGAAAACCGCGTTGACATTTTTTCCAAATGCCTTGCAATAACTCCTTAACGAAAAGAGCTAGAAGGCTGAAAATGCATATTTAGACTTGTAGGCATTGTGTGAACAAGATAGCATTGAAAAATCGGCTCTAGCTTATTCCGCCTTAGAGAAAACCGCGTTGACATTTTTTCCAAATGCCTTGCAATAACTCCTTAACGAAAAGAGCTAGAAGGCTGAAAATGCATATTTAGACTTGTAGGCATTGTGTGAACAAGATAGCGTTGAAAAATCGGCTCTAGCTTATTCCGCCTTAGAGAAAACCGCGTTGACATTTTTTCCAAATGCCTTGCAATATCTCCTTAACGAAAAGAGCTAGAAGGCTGAAAATGCATATTTAGACTTGTAGGCATTGTGTGAACAAGATAGCGTTAAAAAATCGGCTCTAGCTTATTCCGCCTTAGAGAAAACCGCGTTGACATTTTTTCCAAATGCCTTGCAATATCTCCTTAACGAAAAGAGCTAGAAGGCTGAAAATGCATATTTAGACTTGTAGGCATTGTGTGAACAAGATAGCGTTGAAAAATCGGCTCTAGCTTATTCCGCCTTAGAGAAAACCGCGTTGACATTTTTTCCAAATGCCTTGCAATATCTCCTTAACGAAAAGAGCTAGAAGGCTGAAAATGCATATTTAGACTTGTAGGCATTGTGTGAACAAGATAGCGTTGAAAAATCAGCTCTAGCTTATTCCGCCTTAGAGAAAACCGCGTTGACATTTTTTCCAAATGCCTTGCAATATCTCCTTAACGAAAAGAGCTAGAAGGCTGAAAATGCATATTTAGACTTGTAGGCATTGTGTGAACAAGATAGCGTTGAAAAATCGGCTCTAGCTTATTCCGCCTTAGAGAAAACCGCGTTGACATTTTTTTCCAAATGCCTTGCAATATCTCCTTAACGAAAAGAGCTAGAAGGCTGAAAATGCATATTCAGACTTGTAGGCATTGTGTGAACAAGATAGCGTTGAAAAATCGTCTCTAGCTTATTCCGCCTTAGAGAAAACCGCGTTGACATTTTTTCCAAATGCCTTGCAATAACTCCTTAACGAAAAGAGCTAGAAGGCTGAAAATGCATATTTAGACTTGTAGGCATTGTGTGAACAAGATAGCGTTGAAAAATCGGCTCTAGCTTATTCCGCCTTAGAGAAAACCGCGTTGACATTTTTTCCAAATGCCTTGCAATATCTCCTTAACGAAAAGAGCTAGAAGGCTGAAAATGCATATTCAGACTTGTAGGCATTGTGTGAACAAGATAGCGTTGAAAAATCGGCTCTAGCTTATTCCGCCTTAGAGAAAACCGCGTTGACATTTTTTCCAAATGCCTTGCAATATCTCCTTAACGAAAAGAGCTAGAAGGCTGAAAATGCATATTTAGACTTGTAGGCATTGTGTGAACAAGATAGCGTTGAAAAATCGGCTCTAGCTTATTCCGCCTTAGAGAAAACCGCGTTGACATTTTTTCCAAATGCCTTGCAATAACTCCTTAACGAAAAGAGCTAGAAGGCTGAAAATGCATATTTAGACTTGTAGGCATTGTGTGAACAAGATAGCGTTGAAAAATCGGCTCTAGCTTATTCCGCCTTAGAGAAAACCGCGTTGACATTTTTTCCAAATGCCTTGCAATATCTCCTTAACGAAAAGAGCTAGAAGGCTGAAAATGCATATTTAGACTTGTAGGCATTGTGTGAACAAGATAGCGTTGAAAAATCGGCACTAGCTTATTCCGCCTTAGAGAAAACCGCGTTGACATTTTTTTCCAAATGCCTTGCAATATCTCCTTAACGAAAAGAGCTAGAAGGCTGAAAATGCATATTTAGACTTGTAGGCATTGTGTGAACAAGATAGCGTTGAAAAATCGGCTCTAGCTTATTCCGCCTTAGAGAAAACCGCGTTGACATTTTTTCCAAATGCCTTGCAATAACTCCTTAACGAAAAGAGCTAGAAGGCTGAAAATGCATATTTAGACTTGTAGGCATTGTGTGAACAAGATAGCGTTGAAAAATCGGCTCTAGCTTATTCCGCCTTAGAGAAAACCGCGTTGACATTTTTTCCAAATGCCTTGCAATATCTCCTTAACGAAAAGAGCTAGAAGGCTGAAAATGCATATTTAGACTTGTAGGCATTGTGTGAACAAGATAGCGTTGAAAAATCGTCTCTAGCTTATTCCGCCTTAGAGAAAACCGCGTTGACATTTTTTCCAAATGCCTTGCAATATCTCCTTAACGAAAAGAGCTAGAAGGCTGAAAATGCATATTTAGACTTGTAGGCATTGTGTGAACAAGATAGCGTTGAAAAATCGGCTCTAGCTTATTCCGCATTAGAGAAAACCGCGTTGACATTTTTTCCAAATGCCTTGCAATATCTCCTTAACGAAAAGAGCTAGAAGGCTGAAAATGCATATTTAGACTTGTAGGCATTGTGTGAACAAGATAGCATTGAAAAATCGGCTCTAGCTTATTCCGCCTTAGAGAAAACCGCGTTGACATTTTTTCCAAATGCCTTGCAATATCTCCTTAACGAAAAGAGCTAGAAGGCTGAAAATGCATATTTAGACTTGTAGGCATTGTGTGAACAAGATAGCGTTGAAAAATCGTCTCTAGCTTATTCCGCCTTAGAGAAAACCGCGTTGACATTTTTTCCAAATGCCTTGCAATAACTCCTTAACGAAAAGAGCTAGAAGGCTGAAAATGCATATTTAGACTTGTAGGCATTGTGTGAACAAGATAGCGTTGAAAAATCGGCTCTAGCTTATTCCGCCTTAGAGAAAACCGCGTTGACATTTTTTCCAAATGCCTTGCAATATCTCCTTAACGAAAAGAGCTAGAAGGCTGAAAATGCATATTTAGACTTGTAGGCATTGTGTGAACAAGATAGCGTTGAAAAATCGGCTCTAGCTTATTCCGCCTTAGAGAAAACCGCGTTGACATTTTTTCCAAATGCCTTGCAATATCTCCTTAACGAAAAGAGCTAGAAGGCTGAAAATGCATATTTAGACTTGTAGGCATTGTGTGAACAAGATAGCGTTGAAAAATCGGCACTAGCTTATTCCGCCTTAGAGAAAACCGCGTTGACATTTTTTCCAAATGCCTTGCAATAACTCCTTAACGAAAAGAGCTAGAAGGCTGAAAATGCATATTTAGACTTGTAGGCATTGTGTGAACAAGATAGCATTGAAAAATCGGCTCTAGCTTATTCCGCCTTAGAGAAAACCGCGTTGACATTTTTTCCAAATGCCTTGCAATAACTCCTTAACGAAAAGAGCTAGAAGGCTGAAAATGCATATTTAGACTTGTAGGCATTGTGTGAACAAGATAGCGTTGAAAAATCGGCTCTAGCTTATTCCGCCTTAGAGAAAACCGCGTTGACATTTTTTCCAAATGCCTTGCAATATCTCCTTAACGAAAAGAGCTAGAAGGCTGAAAATGCATATTTAGACTTGTAGGCATTGTGTGAACAAGATAGCGTTAAAAAATCGGCTCTAGCTTATTCCGCCTTAGAGAAAACCGCGTTGACATTTTTTCCAAATGCCTTGCAATATCTCCTTAACGAAAAGAGCTAGAAGGCTGAAAATGCATATTTAGACTTGTAGGCATTGTGTGAACAAGATAGCGTTGAAAAATCGGCTCTAGCTTATTCCGCCTTAGAGAAAACCGCGTTGACATTTTTTCCAAATGCCTTGCAATATCTCCTTAACGAAAAGAGCTAGAAGGCTGAAAATGCATATTTAGACTTGTAGGCATTGTGTGAACAAGATAGCGTTGAAAAATCGGCTCTAGCTTATTCCGCCTTAGAGAAAACCGCGTTGACATTTTTTCCAAATGCCTTGCAATATCTCCTTAACGAAAAGAGCTAGAAGGCTGAAAATGCATATTTAGACTTGTAGGCATTGTGTGAACAAGATAGCGTTGAAAAATCGGCTCTAGCTTATTCCGCCTTAGAGAAAACCGCGTTGACATTTTTTTCCAAATGCCTTGCAATATCTCCTTAACGAAAAGAGCTAGAAGGCTGAAAATGCATATTTAGACTTGTAGGCATTGTGTGAACAAGATAGCGTTGAAAAATCGTCTCTAGCTTATTCCGCCTTAGAGAAAACCGCGTTGACATTTTTTCCAAATGCCTTGCAATAACTCCTTAACGAAAAGAGCTAGAAGGCTGAAAATGCATATTTAGACTTGTAGGCATTGTGTGAACAAGATAGCGTTGAAAAATCGGCTCTAGCTTATTCCGCCTTAGAGAAAACCGCGTTGACATTTTTTCCAAATGCCTTGCAATATCTCCTTAACGAAAAGAGCTAGAAGGCTGAAAATGCATATTTAGACTTGTAGGCATTGTGTGAACAAGATAGCGTTGAAAAATCGGCTCTAGCTTATTCCGCCTTAGAGAAAACCGCGTTGACATTTTTTCCAAATGCCTTGCAATATCTCCTTAACGAAAAGAGCTAGAAGGCTGAAAATGCATATTTAGACTTGTAGGCATTGTGTGAACAAGATAGCGTTGAAAAATCGGCTCTAGCTTATTCCGCCTTAGAGAAAACCGCGTTGACATTTTTTCCAAATGCCTTGCAATAACTCCTTAACGAAAAGAGCTAGAAGGCTGAAAATGCATATTTAGACTTGTAGGCATTGTGTGAACAAGATAGCGTTGAAAAATCGGCTCTAGCTTATTCCGCCTTAGAGAAAACCGCGTTGACATTTTTTCCAAATGCCTTGCAATATCTCCTTAACGAAAAGAGCTAGAAGGCTGAAAATGCATATTTAGACTTGTAGGCATTGTGTGAACAAGATAGCGTTGAAAAATCGGCACTAGCTTATTCCGCCTTAGAGAAAACCGCGTTGACATTTTTTTCCAAATGCCTTGCAATATCTCCTTAACGAAAAGAGCTAGAAGGCTGAAAATGCATATTTAGACTTGTAGGCATTGTGTGAACAAGATAGCGTTGAAAAATCGGCTCTAGCTTATTCCGCCTTAGAGAAAACCGCGTTGACATTTTTTCCAAATGCCTTGCAATAACTCCTTAACGAAAAGAGCTAGAAGGCTGAAAATGCATATTTAGACTTGTAGGCATTGTGTGAACAAGATAGCGTTGAAAAATCGGCTCTAGCTTATTCCGCCTTAGAGAAAACCGCGTTGACATTTTTTCCAAATGCCTTGCAATATCTCCTTAACGAAAAGAGCTAGAAGGCTGAAAATGCATATTTAGACTTGTAGGCATTGTGTGAACAAGATAGCGTTGAAAAATCGGCTCTAGCTTATTCCGCCTTAGAGAAAACCGCGTTGACATTTTTTCCAAATGCCTTGCAATATCTCCTTAACGAAAAGAGCTAGAAGGCTGAAAATGCATATTTAGACTTGTAGGCATTGTGTGAACAAGATAGCGTTGAAAAATCGGCTCTAGCTTATTCCGCATTAGAGAAAACCGCGTTGACATTTTTTCCAAATGCCTTGCAATATCTCCTTAACGAAAAGAGCTAGAAGGCTGAAAATGCATATTTAGACTTGTAGGCATTGTGTGAACAAGATAGCATTGAAAAATCGGCTCTAGCTTATTCCGCCTTAGAGAAAACCGCGTTGACATTTTTTCCAAATGCCTTGCAATATCTCCTTAACGAAAAGAGCTAGAAGGCTGAAAATGCATATTTAGACTTGTAGGCATTGTGTGAACAAGATAGCGTTGAAAAATCGTCTCTAGCTTATTCCGCCTTAGAGAAAACCGCGTTGACATTTTTTCCAAATGCCTTGCAATAACTCCTTAACGAAAAGAGCTAGAAGGCTGAAAATGCATATTTAGACTTGTAGGCATTGTGTGAACAAGATAGCGTTGAAAAATCGGCTCTAGCTTATTCCGCCTTAGAGAAAACCGCGTTGACATTTTTTCCAAATGCCTTGCAATATCTCCTTAACGAAAAGAGCTAGAAGGCTGAAAATGCATATTTAGACTTGTAGGCATTGTGTGAACAAGATAGCGTTGAAAAATCGGCTCTAGCTTATTCCGCCTTAGAGAAAACCGCGTTGACATTTTTTCCAAATGCCTTGCAATATCTCCTTAACGAAAAGAGCTAGAAGGCTGAAAATGCATATTTAGACTTGTAGGCATTGTGTGAACAAGATAGCGTTGAAAAATCGGCTCTAGCTTATTCCGCCTTAGAGAAAACCGCGTTGACATTTTTTCCAAATGCCTTGCAATAACTCCTTAACGAAAAGAGCTAGAAGGCTGAAAATGCATATTTAGACTTGTAGGCATTGTGTGAACAAGATAGCGTTGAAAAATCGGCTCTAGCTTATTCCGCCTTAGAGAAAACCACGTTGACATTTTTTCCAAATGCCTTGCAATATCTCCTTAACGAAAAGAGCTAGAAGGCTGAAAATGCATATTTAGACTTGTAGGCATTGTGTGAACAAGATAGCGTTGAAAAATCGGCTCTAGCTTATTCCGCCTTAGAGAAAACCGCGTTGACATTTTTTCCAAATGCCTTGCAATATCTCCTTAACGAAAAGAGCTAGAAGGCTGAAAATGCATATTTAGACTTGTAGGCATTGTGTGAACAAGATAGCGTTGAAAAATCGGCTCTAGCTTATTCCGCCTTAGAGAAAACCGCGTTGACATTTTTTCCAAATGCCTTGCAATAACTCCTTAACGAAAAGAGCTAGAAGGCTGAAAATGCATATTTAGACTTGTAGGCATTGTGTGAACAAGATAGCATTGAAAAATCGGCTCTAGCTTATTCCGCCTTAAAGAAAACCGCGTTGACATTTTTTCCAAATGCCTTGCAATAACTCCTTAACGAAAAGAGCTAGAAGGCTGAAAATGCATATTTAGACTTGTAGGCATTGTGTGAACAAGATAGCGTTGAAAAATCGGCTCTAGCTTATTCCGCCTTAGAGAAAACCGCGTTGACATTTTTTCCAAATGCCTTGCAATATCTCCTTAACGAAAAGAGCTAGAAGGCTGAAAATGCATATTTAGACTTGTAGGCATTGTGTGAACAAGATAGCGTTGAAAAATCGGCTCTAGCTTATTCCGCCTTAGAGAAAACCGCGTTGACATTTTTTCCAAATGCCTTGCAATAACTCCTTAATGAAAAGAGCTAGAAGGCTGAAAATGCATATTTAGACTTGTAGGCATTGTGTGAACAAGATAGCGTTGAAAAATCGGCTCTAGCTTATTCCGCCTTAGAGAAAACCGCGTTGACATTTTTTCCAAATGCCTTGCAATATCTCCTTAACGAAAAGAGCTAGAAGGCTGAAAATGCATATTTAGACTTGTAGGCATTGTGTGAACAAGATAGCGTTGAAAAATCGTCTCTAGCTTATTCCGCCTTAGAGAAAACCGCGTTGACATTTTTTCCAAATGCCTTGCAATATCTCCTTAACGAAAAGAGCTAGAAGGCTGAAAATGCATATTTAGACTTGTAGGCATTGTGTGAACAAGATAGCGTTGAAAAATCGGCTCTAGCTTATTCCGCCTTAGAGAAAACCGCGTTGACATTTTTTTCCAAATGCCTTGCAATATCTCCTTAAAGAAAAGAGCTAGAAGGCTGAAAATGCATATTTAGACTTGTAGGCATTGTGTGAACAAGATAGCGTTGAAAAATCGTCTCTAGCTTATTCCGCCTTAGAGAAAACCGCGTTGACATTTTTTCCAAATGCCTTGCAATAACTCCTTAACGAAAAGAGCTAGAAGGCTGAAAATGCATATTTCGACTTGTAGGCATTGTGTGAACAAGATAGCGTTGAAAAATCGGCTCTAGCTTATTCCGCCTTAGAGAAAACCGCGTTGACATTTTTTCCAAATGCCTTGCAATATCTCCTTAACGAAAAGAGCTAGAAGGCTGAAAATGCATATTCAGACTTGTAGGCATTGTGTGAACAAGATAGCGTTGAAAAATCGGCTCTAGCTTATTCCGCCTTAGAGAAAACCGCGTTGACATTTTTTCCAAATGCCTTGCAATATCTCCTTAACGAAAAGAGCTAGAAGGCTGAAAATGCATATTTAGACTTGTAGGCATTGTGTGAACAAGATAGCGTTGAAAAATCGGCTCTAGCTTATTCCGCCTTAGAGAAAACCGCGTTGACATTTTTTCCAAATGCCTTGCAATAACTCCTTAACGAAAAGAGCTAGAAGGCTGAAAATGCATATTTAGACTTGTAGGCATTGTGTGAACAAGATAGCGTTGAAAAATCGGCTCTAGCTTATTCCGCCTTAGAGAAAACCGCGTTGACATTTTTTCCAAATGCCTTGCAATATCTCCTTAACGAAAAGAGCTAGAAGGCTGAAAATGCATATTTAGACTTGTAGGCATTGTGTGAACAAGATAGCGTTGAAAAATCGGCACTAGCTTATTCCGCCTTAGAGAAAACCGCGTTGACATTTTTTCCAAATGCCTTGCAATATCTCCTTAACGAAAAGAGCTAGAAGGCTGAAAATGCATATTTAGACTTGTAGGCATTGTGTGAACAAGATAGCGTTGAAAAATCGGCTCTAGCTTATTCCGCCTTAGAGAAAACCGCGTTGACATTTTTTCCAAATGCCTTGCAATAACTCCTTAACGAAAAGAGCTAGAAGGCTGAAAATGCATATTTAGACTTGTAGGCATTGTGTGAACAAGATAGCGTTGAAAAATCGGCTCTAGCTTATTCCGCCTTAGAGAAAACCGCGTTGACATTTTTTCCAAATGCCTTGCAATATCTCCTTAACGAAAAGAGCTAGAAGGCTGAAAATGCATATTTAGACTTGTAGGCATTGTGTGAACAAGATAGCGTTGAAAAATCGGCTCTAGCTTATTCCGCCTTAGAGAAAACCGCGTTGACATTTTTTCCAAATGCCTTGCAATATCTCCTTAACGAAAAGAGCTAGAAGGCTGAAAATGCATATTTAGACTTGTAGGCATTGTGTGAACAAGATAGCGTTGAAAAATCGTCTCTAGCTTATTCCGCCTTAGAGAAAACCGCGTTGACATTTTTTCCAAATGCCTTGCAATAACTCCTTAACGAAAAGAGCTAGAAGGCTGAAAATGCATATTTAGACTTGTAGGCATTGTGTGAACAAGATAGCGTTGAAAAATCGGCTCTAGCTTATTCCGCCTTAGAGAAAACCGCGTTGACATTTTTTCCAAATGCCTTGCAATATCTCCTTAACGAAAAGAGCTAGAAGGCTGAAAATGCATATTTAGACTTGTAGGCATTGTGTGAACAAGATAGCGTTGAAAAATCGGCTCTAGCTTATTCCGCCTTAGAGAAAACCGCGTTGACATTTTTTCCAAATGCCTTGCAATATCTCCTTAACGAAAAGAGCTAGAAGGCTGAAAATGCATATTTAGACTTGTAGGCATTGTGTGAACAAGATAGCGTTGAAAAATCGGCTCTAGCTTATTCCGCCTTAGAGAAAACCGCGTTGACATTTTTTCCAAATGCCTTGCAATAACTCCTTAACGAAAAGAGCTAGAAGGCTGAAAATGCATATTTAGACTTGTAGGCATTGTGTGAACAAGATAGCGTTGAAAAATCGGCTCTAGCTTATTCCGCCTTAGAGAAAACCACGTTGACATTTTTTCCAAATGCCTTGCAATATCTCCTTAACGAAAAGAGCTAGAAGGCTGAAAATGCATATTACTGTAGACTTGTAGGCATTGTGTGAACAAGGTAGCGTTGAAAAATCGGCTCTAGCTTATTCCGCCTTAGAGAAAACCGCGTTGACATTTTTTCCAAATGCCTTGCAATATCTCCTTAACGAAAAGAGCTAGAAGGCTGAAAATGCATATTTAGACTTGTAGGCATTGTGTGAACAAGATAGCGTTGAAAAATCGGCTCTAGCTTATTCCGCCTTAGAGAAAACCGCGTTGACATTTTTTCCAAATGCCTTGCAATAACTCCTTAACGAAAAGAGCTAGAAGGCTGAAAATGCATATTTAGACTTGTAGGCATTGTGTGAACAAGATAGCATTGAAAAATCGGCTCTAGCTTATTCCGCCTTAGAGAAAACCGCGTTGACATTTTTTCCAAATGCCTTGCAATAACTCCTTAACGAAAAGAGCTAGAAGGCTGAAAATGCATATTTAGACTTGTAGGCATTGTGTGAACAAGATAGCGTTGAAAAATCGGCTCTAGCTTATTCCGCCTTAGAGAAAACCGCGTTGACATTTTTTCCAAATGCCTTGCAATATCTCCTTAACGAAAAGAGCTAGAAGGCTGAAAATGCATATTTAGACTTGTAGGCATTGTGTGAACAAGATAGCGTTGAAAAATCGGCTCTAGCTTATTCCGCCTTAGAGAAAACCGCGTTGACATTTTTTCCAAATGCCTTGCAATAACTCCTTAACGAAAAGAGCTAGAAGGCTGAAAATGCATATTTAGACTTGTAGGCATTGTGTGAACAAGATAGCGTTGAAAAATCGGCTCTAGCTTATTCCGCCTTAGAGAAAACCGCGTTGACATTTTTTCCAAATGCCTTGCAATATCTCCTTAACGAAAAGAGCTAGAAGGCTGAAAATGCATATTTAGACTTGTAGGCATTGTGTGAACAAGATAGCGTTGAAAAATCGTCTCTAGCTTATTCCGCCTTAGAGAAAACCGCGTTGACATTTTTTCCAAATGCCTTGCAATATCTCCTTAACGAAAAGAGCTAGAAGGCTGAAAATGCATATTTAGACTTGTAGGCATTGTGTGAACAAGATAGCGTTGAAAAATCGGCTCTAGCTTATTCCGCCTTAGAGAAAACCGCGTTGACATTTTTTTCCAAATGCCTTGCAATATCTCCTTAACGAAAAGAGCTAGAAGGCTGAAAATGCATATTTAGACTTGTAGGCATTGTGTGAACAAGATAGCGTTGAAAAATCGTCTCTAGCTTATTCCGCCTTAGAGAAAACCGCGTTGACATTTTTTCCAAATGCCTTGCAATAACTCCTTAACGAAAAGAGCTAGAAGGCTGAAAATGCATATTTAGACTTGTAGGCATTGTGTGAACAAGATAGCGTTGAAAAATCGGCTCTAGCTTATTCCGCCTTAGAGAAAACCGCGTTGACATTTTTTCCAAATGCCTTGCAATATCTCCTTAACGAAAAGAGCTAGAAGGCTGAAAATGCATATTCAGACTTGTAGGCATTGTGTGAACAAGATAGCGTTGAAAAATCGGCTCTAGCTTATTCCGCCTTAGAGAAAACCGCGTTGACATTTTTTCCAAATGCCTTGCAATATCTCCTTAACGAAAAGAGCTAGAAGGCTGAAAATGCATATTTAGACTTGTAGGCATTGTGTGAACAAGATAGCGTTGAAAAATCGGCTCTAGCTTATTCCGCCTTAGAGAAAACCGCGTTGACATTTTTTCCAAATGCCTTGCAATAACTCCTTAACGAAAAGAGCTAGAAGGCTGAAAATGCATATTTAGACTTGTAGGCATTGTGTGAACAAGATAGCGTTGAAAAATCGGCTCTAGCTTATTCCGCCTTAGAGAAAACCGCGTTGACATTTTTTCCAAATGCCTTGCAATATCTCCTTAACGAAAAGAGCTAGAAGGCTGAAAATGCATATTTAGACTTGTAGGCATTGTGTGAACAAGATAGCGTTGAAAAATCGGCTCTAGCTTATTCCGCCTTAGAGAAAACCGCGTTGACATTTTTTTCAAATGCCTTGCAATATCTCCTTAACGAAAAGAGCTAGAAGGCTGAAAATGCATATTTAGACTTGTAGGCATTGTGTGAACAAGATAGCGTTGAAAAATCGGCTCTAGCTTATTCCGCCTTAGAGAAAACCGCGTTGACATTTTTTCCAAATGCCTTGCAATAACTCCTTAACGAAAAGAGCTAGAAGGCTGAAAATGCATATTTAGACTTGTAGGCATTGTGTGAACAAGATAGCGTTGAAAAATCGGCTCTAGCTTATTCCGCCTTAGAGAAAACCGCGTTGACATTTTTTCCAAATGCCTTGCAATATCTCCTTAACGAAAAGAGCTAGAAGGCTGAAAATGCATATTTAGACTTGTAGGCATTGTGTGAACAAGATAGCGTTGAAAAATCGGCTCTAGCTTATTCCGCCTTAGAGAAAACCGCGTTGACATTTTTTCCAAATGCCTTGCAATATCTCCTTAACGAAAAGAGCTAGAAGGCTGAAAATGCATATTTAGACTTGTAGGCATTGTGTGAACAAGATAGCGTTGAAAAATCGGCTCTAGCTTATTCCGCCTTAGAGAAAACCGCGTTGACATTTTTTCCAAATGCCTTGCAATAACTCCTTAACGAAAAGAGCTAGAAGGCTGAAAATGCATATTTAGACTTGTAGGCATTGTGTGAACAAGATAGCGTTGAAAAATCGGCTCTAGCTTATTCCGCCTTAGAGAAAACCGCGTTGACATTTTTTCCAAATGCCTTGCAATATCTCCTTAACGAAAAGAGCTAGAAGGCTGAAAATGCATATTTAGACTTGTAGGCATTGTGTGAACAAGATAGCGTTGAAAAAATCGGCTCTAGCTTATTCCACCTTAGAGAAAACCGCGTTGACATTTTTTCCAAATGCCTTGCAATATCTCCTTAACGAAAAGAGCTAGAAGGCTGAAAATGCATATTTAGACTTGTAGGCATTGTGTGAACAAGATAGCGTTGAAAAATCGTCTCTAGCTTATTCCGCCTTAGAGAAAACCGCGTTGACATTTTTTCCAAATGCCTTGCAATAACTCCTTAACGAAAAGAGCTAGAAGGCTGAAAATGCATATTTAGACTTGTAGGCATTGTGTGAACAAGATAGCGTTGAAAAATCGGCTCTAGCTTATTCCACCTTAGAGAAACCGCGTTGACATTTTTCCAAATGCCTTGCAATATCTCCTTAACGAAAAGAGCTAGAAGGCTGAAAATGCATATTTAGACTTGTAGGCATTGTGTTAACAAGATAGCGTTGAAAA